>NC_055683.1:10509344-10809344 GCF_017639745.1 Melanotaenia boesemani | reverse complement strand
AAACCACATCCAGCCCAACCGAGAACAGTCCAGCCACCTCACCTAGGCTCAACAGCCACTGACTCAGGCACCACCAGCGGCCATGCCCCACTGCCATGAGGCGACCCCAACCACAGACCCCCCACAGTCCCCGACAGGGACGACCATAGAGTCTCCCCCACAGCAGAGCTGCTCAGATCCCCACCATGGGAAACCACCAAGGACCCGCAGCCATCAAGCACCCCCTGCCAATATCTAACCCCAAAAGGAACGAGATCACAGTCCTCCACCTACACTAAGTGATGGAGCTAATCACAGGGGACCAGAGGGAATGAAATTCAGCTAACTGATTTGTTGAGGAGGAAGATAATGTCTCACTACTGATGTGGTCTAGTAAGACCTGAACTTATGAATACAACGATTATTTTTGGTTTCCCAATTCACAAGGATCATTTTCTTTGCGATGTATACGACTGGAAGGATCGCATGTGCAGAGTTTATTACCATATTAATTTCACCCACCTAGTAGACAGTCTGGGTTTTGCAGGAATATTACACTTAAGCCATGCTGACATGTCTTCACATACCTGAAGCCAGAACCTGTGGACAGATGTGCAGGACACTAAGGTATAGAAGTAGTAGTCAATCATTTCATCTGTGCAGTCTGAGCAAATATTTGGTTGTGACAAACCCATCCTGAACATCCTTCGTCCTGTATAATGAGTTCTACGAAGAATTTTGAATTGTATTAGTTGCATATTTGAATTCTTAATTGAATGAAGTCATATTAAAGCTGTTTAAACATATTTGTGATCATTCATTTTGATTAAATTTACTGAAAAAGTCAGTCTCCAATTTTAGAGTTGGAACAGAGATTGAATCTTCCTATTAGATAATATTTTATATGGCTTTGATAATAGCTTTGGGGCATGGAGATTTAAGAATTTTGCTACCCTGATAGGTATCTGCAAGTTAAATTTGTATTTTTTTTTTTTAACATATAATAGATCTAAACTGGTGATATTCTAAAAATTTAGTACTACTGATTCCATATTGTGATATGAGTATATCAAATCACAAGATGATTCCTTTTTTATTATGTTTTAAATGTTTTATTCCTTTATTTTCCATTGAGTGAAGTTAATCTTTTTGATTTGCAAGTTGTCAGGGTTCCAGAAATTTTGATATGTGTGAATCCAGTGACTTAAACCAGCTGGAGGATTGTTTAGTGGGTATCTTTGAAAACAAGTAGTTGACTTTAGGTAGAACAATTATTTTAACTGTGGCAACCCTCTCCATGAGTGATATGGGTAAGCACCTCCACAATGAGAGATCATCCTCTATTGTTTTTAGTAGCTGGACATCTGTGAGTCCTGGAGAAAAAGTAATACATCATCAGCATTAAGACTTATCTTATGTTCTATATTTTGGCATGGATTCCTTTGATTTCTTAATTTCATCATTTTGCAGTTGGGAGAAAGCAGGAAGCCCTGCCTGGTACCTCTCTGCAAACAGAACATGGAGAAGTTTGATCATTGGTCTTCAAACATGCATTTAAGTTATTATATAATATTTTTATCCAGCCTATGGACGATGACCCCAAATTTGTATAATGCAAATAAAAATGTCCAGTTTCCTCAGTCAAATACTTTTTCTGGAACAAAATAACTAGAAATAACTTTTCATGTTAACCGGAAAAATTGATGTTATTATCATCATCATCACAATGCGCACATAGCCATCTCCAGTCCTCCAGCACCCAATCCAACTGTTATCACATGACTGAATCAACAATATCAGTGGTTCTCAGTAGATTCCCATGGGACAGTAGGGCTCTACTCAGCCTCTTAGTGGCTCCAAGTAGGTCGTACCACTGTTCAGGTGTTACTGTTCTGATACATGAAGACTCCTGATCCAGTCCAACTAGACTCCAGTCCAACAGCAGGTCTGAAATCTTTAGGATTACAGTTCATTTTCTGGGAAAACAACGTATAATTAGGGCATTAGAATGTTCACTGAATTTTGATCATGTCCACATCATAATACATTAAGCCAGACTTCAGGAGCATGAAGAAGTAAAGAACTTGTGTTTTTCTGTCTAACTCCTCTTTTCAGATCAGATCAGGGGGAGGGGTTTTATTGATTGTGTCCATCATTTTGATCAGCTCTATGCAGCTAATTGAAGGAAACTGATAAATACTACAACACTCATGTGTGACGTTGCATCGAGCACCGGCACAAACAGAAAGAATGAAAGAATCTAGAGGGAACGAGTCTTCAGGGACCAGAATACTTCCTGCTCTATATGTGTCTCATCTAAATTCATGTTGTGGGTCTGTTGCTGTGATTCAGCATCAGGAACCTCCAGTAAGTGGGAGAATCACTGAGCATCATCATTCATGGGAAGCTTTTCATCCATCATGTGTTTAAATGTATCTATACAGAGGTAGGAATACAGGTCTGATCAACACGTGCACATTTCCACATGGACTGATTTCTAAAGAGAACTTTACAAGAACACGACTGTTCACACGCTTTTATAAATATCTGTGCTAAGCTAAGCTAAGCTAACATTTCCTGGAGCATCTCTGTGTCTGATCCAGGGTCAGAAGGGTCATTTCAATCAGGCTTCAGAAAAAAGCTTAGTACTATCACTGCTACTAGGAAGGTGATAAATTATATTATTGTGGCATGAGAAACAGTACTGTGCTTCACTTTTTTATAGACCTGTCAAAAGGTTTTGACACTGTCGACCATACTATTTTAAAAAACAGACTACTTGGCCCTGGACTGTTAGCGCAGGCAGTTGCATGGTTATCAAATGACCTGATTTACAGGACTCAGTGCATTAAATATGAGGATCTTTGCTCTGAATTTGTTGTTGTCAAAAAGATGGTGTCGCAGGACTCAGTTTTGGGGCCCCTCCTATTTATTTTGTATATCAGTGACTTGGGTTTAAATATCTCTGATGCTAATATCGATTTTTATGCTGATAATACAGTTATTTATTGTTACGGTACATCTCCAACTCAGGCAAAATTAGACATCAGTGGTGACAAGACTAAGCTTGTAGAAGGTAGAAGGTGTAGAAGGTGCCCGACACTATTCTAGTAGTGCCCACTCTTGGAGGGAATGTCATAGAAGTGGTTCATGGATACAAGTACCTTGGAGTCTTGATTGATGACTCCTTCACTTTTAAACCACACATAGAAAAACTTGTGAAGAAATTTTCTTTTCTCTTGTCACTGCAACTTTTTTCATCTGTGCTAGATTATGGTGACCTCTGTTATATGAATGCTTCGTCTTCTTGTCTTCAAATGGTAGACACGATTTATCATGCTTCTCTGCCATTTATCACTAAATGTAGCGCTATGACGCATCACTGTGATTTGAACTCATGTGGGATGGCCCTCTCATGCCACTAGAACGCAGGGTCATTGGTACACATTTATTTACAACACTAGGTTGGACTACTGCCTCCCTACAGTTGTGCATTGATCACACAGAGAAGGGTTGATTAGTACTCTTTACCATCAAATGATCAGTTGTTGCTCTCTGTTACTTTTGCAGGGAAGAAAGCCTTTGTTCAGGCAGCTCCTTTCGCTTGGAACATGTTGCAGAAAGGCTGGAAATGAACTGAACTATTGCCCTTAAATGCCTTCAAATCCAAGCTAAGCAAGACCTGTTTTATTTCATTGTCGTTTGTTTTAATGTTGTAACTGTGTGTTGAATTTTTACTGCCTCTTGGGCAGGATGCCCTTGGAAAAGAGGTTTTTAATCTCAGTGGCACTTTCCTGGTTAAATAAAGGTTAAACAGAAAAATAAAGAGGACAGAAAAGATGTTTCTATGACAGAATGTCCCTTTAACCTGCAGAGATGTTTCCAGACTGAAGAAACTCTGAGCAACAGACAGTTATCACTGTTGTTCCTGCAGATGTTCTCCTTGGAGACTCTCCTACTCACATATGTGCTGTGAGCAAAGGAAAAAGGCTCCTACATGTGTGATGGTTCATATAACACTCATATCCAGCATGAAGCAGGACTGAGTGAAGGACAGAGAAAATGTCTGCAGATCTTCCTCCTCTATCAGACATTGTGTGGCTGCAGCAGCCTCTCCATACCTGAGTCTGTGTGGATGCTTCAGTGCAGCCATCAGCAGCTTCACTCCTGAGTCTCCTGGATGGTTGTATCTCAGGTCCAGCTCTCTCAGATGGGAGGGGTTGGAGGTCAGAGCTGAGGCCAGAGAAGCACAGCCTTCCTCTGTGATCAGACATCCTGACAGGCTGCAGAAAACAACACGTATGACAGAAACTCTGAGAGAACTGCTGTGAAACTAAAGCTGAACGTCATCAGATGTTCAGAGAAACTGGACCTGTCTCACATTATTGGCTTCAAGTGCTCCGATGACCACTGGTACAACTGTTGCCTTCACCTTCCAGGATTTATCCAGCTTTTCCTTGAGTCCTTGATATTTCTCTAGTTTCTCGTATTACTTTTTCCTGATATTTTCATTGTTGGGAATGGCTACATCCATCACTATGGATTTCTTTTGCTGCTTTTTTTTATTTTGTTGTCACATCTGGACCAGTGTCTGCCACATCCACACCCTTTCCAGCCAGTCAATCACAGTATACTAATCATCCACACCTGTTCGCATTCTTCTCACCCTGCCACATACACTCCAACTATTAACCACAGCAGTCAGTCTCCAGATTGCTAATCAGCCTCACCTACACCCATTCTCCTCTCCCCATCCATATAAACTCCAGCACCACACACATTCCCTGTTAGACCTTGTTGTTACTTTACTCATGGACTTATCCTCACTCCCAGCCTGGCTCCATGTGTCCTGATCTTCTGGCAGCTTCACCACGTTCCTACCAGTCGCAAGATTATTTCACCTGTCCTATGGTTGTTAATAAAGAGTGTTAATCCTTCTCCTGTCTCAAAGGGGTCCTTCCATGATATTTGTTAGTCTGTTTCTGTCATAGGATACAAAACACTGCCGCTTGAGTTTTTCAGTATGGTCAAGTAACCCCATATTAAATTATTTATATTGCTGTGCACTACAAAGCGATAGACATTATCAATTGTTACTATGTGCTATTATTGTGTGTTATGGGACTGTTGGACTGTTACCTGTAATCATGAACTGAAACAAAAGCACATGCAGCACACAGATGCACCTGAACCTCATCACATCTGTGATTGAACTCACGGTTGCTCCTCCCTATAACCAAGACACCAGATACCTGTTACAGGGGGGCGTGGACGGGTTACTGTTTTCTCTCTGGGATATGATCGGACTCACACCAACGACGCTGATCATCCCCTGGCTTGGTGGCGCTGACCTCCAGACTCCGTTGTATCAACACTCACTATTCCTCAAAGGAAGGAAAGTAATCACTTCAAACTTGGAGAGTGTGTGTGTGAGTCTCTCCATATGAGAAGTGTATGTGATGATTTAAATTTTTTTTTTCATGTTGAGGTCTGGGCAACAGCAGAGCGATGGTGGTGGCATGGCTCCCAATTTACCTTTTCCTTTTCAAGGTAAGTGACCAAATTTGGAGGCAAGGCTGGCTTTGAATTCGCTGGTAACAGGACTGGCTTGGCATTCATTCACGGATCGGGCTGCGGTGTAAACATAATTATTTTGTTCAGCGAGATTAGGAATATGGGACAGGTTGCTGGTTCTGGAAAGTTCATGTGGTGTAAAAGGCTTAAATCAGGCACAATCATATAAACACCTTCCACAGGTTTTCTCTTAGTGTACAATAAAAACTGATTTTAAACTTTAGTTTAATGAATCCTGACCTGAGAGTTTGCAGTCTGCAGTCTGGACTCTTCAGTCCACCACACAGCTTCTTCAGTCCTGAGTCCTGCAGGTCGTTGTTACTCAGGTCCAGTTCTGTCAGACTGGAGGACTGGGAGTTGAGGACTGAGGACAGATGTCCACAGCTTGTCTCTGAGAGACCACACGCACTCAGCCTGGAGAGAAAGTTACAGAGAAAAACAAATAATATATGTGACAAAATAATCAACCCTCATGGTGGAATCAGACTGAAAATCAGTGACAATCTGAACATTTGATTCATACAACAAAGTACATCATGTACCTCAAGAACGAATCTATCAGGGTGATGGTGGGGCTGACTTCAGATCAGATCAGTGAGGAATAGAGTTTAGCTTTTATCAGCACATCATGAGCTTCGTGATGGAGGAACTATGTCACACCATCAATGCGTCTGTTTACAAGCACACCAACAATCTGATCATATCAGAAGTGCATATAAATGTGTCAGACCTGATTATTACAATAGTCTGATTTCTCCCATTTGCTGAATTTTAATCGTCATGTATCTTGAAGTTGTTCTTGTCCACTGAAATACTGAAAACCACATAATGCAATCAGTTCAATGTCCAGATTCTCAGATGTAAATTCAAGAGATTGTGGAAGATCTAATTCAGAAGTCCCGCAACTTTTCACGTGAAGCTTTCCCCACAAAACTCTTCAAATCTGTTTCATTATTTAAAAAAAGAAACCAACTTTGTAGAACCCAATCAGATCTCACAGTAAAAAAAATAAGTACCAACAGTTCCAAATGTTTTAATGTCTGCAGGAGCAAACTTTAATCAGTTTTCTTTTTTAAGCTCCATCAGCGTTCCCGTCTGATGAAACATCTCTCAGGAAGATGGAGATCAGTGAAAATCAAACAACACGGTCTTTTAAGAGAGTTGGAAAGAGACTCTCTCAGTGTCTACACAAAGATATCTTTTTGAAACGTTCAAATTTCTATGAGGCTGACCATTCACCTGTGTTCATCTCTGATCTCAGAACCAAACCTGCTCTGCAGCAAATTGGAGCTGCAAAAATAAGACAAGTATTTCTTTGTTACATTCTCTCCTATAAAACAGCAGCAGTATATTTCTCCACATCCTGCTATATATGTACTTACAGAGCTTTGCTGGAGGCTTTGACCACTGGCAGCAGCCTCAGAAGAACCTCCTCTGAAGGAGAGTATTTCTGCAGGTCAAACACCTCCAGATCTTCTTCTGATGACAGTAAGATGAAGACCAGAGCTGACCACTGAGCAGGAGACAGTTTATCTGTGGAGAGACGTCCTGATCTCAGGAACTGATGGATCTCCTCCTCTAGAGAACGATCATTCAGTTCATTCAGACAGTGGAACAGATTGATGCTTCTCTCTGCAGACACATTCTCACTGATCTTCTTCTTGATGTACTGGACTGTTTTCTGATTGGTCTGTGAGCTACTTCCTGTCTGTGTCATCAGGCCTCGTAGGAGACTCTGATTGGTCTGCAGTGAAAGACCCAGGAGGAAGCGGAGGAACAAGTCCAGGTGTCCATTTGGACTCTGTAAGGCCTCGTCCACAGCTCTCTGATGGAGACGTTTCAGGTTTGGTTTTTTTAGGTTTGTAGACATCTTAGAAATTTCTTTTTGTTCTTCCATCAGGTTGACTCCAGACTTGATGAAGGTCAGACGGACATGAAGAGCAGCCAGAAACTCCTGAACACTCAGATGGACGAAGCTGAACACCTTCTCCTGGTACAGTCCTCTCTCCTCTTTAAAGATCTGTGTGAACACTCCTGAGTAAACTGAGGCTGCTGTGATATCGATGCCACACTCTGTCAGGTCTGATTCATAGAAGATCAGGTTTCCTTTCTGCAGCTGATCAAAAGCCAGTTTTCCCAGAGACTCAATCATCTTCCTGCTCTCTGGACTCCAGAGTGGATCTGTCTCAGCTCCTCCATCATACTTGACCTTCTTGACTTTGGTCTGGACCACCAGGAAGTGGATGTACATCTCAGTCAGGGTCTTGGGCAGCTCTCCTCCCTCTCTGGTTTCCAGCACATCCTCCAGAACTGTAGCAGTGATCCAGCAGAAGACTGGGATGTGGCACATGATGTGGAGGCTTCGTGATGTCTTCATGTGGGAGATGATCCTGCTGGCCTGCTCCTCATCTCTGAACCTCTTCCTGAAGTACTCCTCCTTCTGTGGGTCAGTGAACCCTCTGACCTCTGTCACCATGCCAACACAGTCAGGAGGAATCTGATTGGCTGCTGCAGGTCGTGTGGTTATCCAGAGGCGAGCAGAGGGAAGCAGTTTCCCCCTGATGAGGTTCGTCAGCAGCACATCCACTGAGGTGGACTCTGTAACATCAGTCAGGGTCTCATTGTTGTGGAAGTCCAGAGGAAGTCGACTCTCATCCAGACCGTCCAAGATGAAGACAACCAGGAACTCTTCAAAGCTGCAGATTCCTGCTTCTTTGGTTTCAGTAAAGAAGTGATGAACAAGTTCCACCAAGCTGAACTTTTTCTCTTTCAGCACATTCAGCTCTCTGAAAGTCAGTGGAAATGTCAACTGGATGTCCTGGTTGGCTTTGTCTTCAGCCCAGTCCAGAGTGAACTTCTGTGTTAAGACAGTTTTCCCAATGCCAGCCACTCCCTTTGTCATCACTGTTCTGATTGGTTCATCTCTTCCAGGTGGGAGTTTAAAGATGTCTTCTTGTCTGATGGTTGTTTCTGGTCTGTCTGGTTTCCTGGATGCTGTTTCAATCTGTCTGACTTCATGTTCATCATTGACCTCTGCAGTCCCTCCCTCTGTGATGTAGAGCTCTGTGTAGATCTGGTTCAGAAGGGTTGGGTTCCCTGCTTTAGAAATCCCCTCAAACACACACTGGAACTTCTTCTTCAGACCACATTTTAGTTTACGTTGACAAGCTGCAGCCAGAAGTTCTGAAAGAAAAGAAGAAATAAGAAGAGTCAGTAAAGATTTGAAGCCTCTGAGGAATGAGGATGTGAATATGTGATGTTCATGTGTTGAGACATCAGTAAATGTGTCATTTATCCAGCAGCTTCAATCTTTAGAGAAATCCTCTTACTGCTCTGCAGACGCTCAGCCAGCTCCTCCTGCTTCATCCTCCTCAGGAAGTCCACTGTGATCTTCACTAACGCCTCTCTGCTGCTCTTCCTCTGCTCCTCATCCTCACCCTCCAACACTGAGCATTCTGGGTAATCTGGACTCAGAAGCTTCTGGATCTTCTTCAGCTCCTTCTTCATGAAAGTGATCATGTTGTCCTCCAGCAGCTGGAAGAGAAACGATATGAAGGACACAATCAGACTGAAATCATGGAGCCAAACATCAGATCCATGTTGGACACACTGACAATCCACTGGTCTACAAAGGTCAGCATGGAGATGATGTGGACAGAAGAGATGGAGAAGTAGTTGTTGTACATGTACAGACCATAAATATGGAGTCCAGCTGTGTTTGATGCTGCTGGGCAGACTGACCACTGGGAAGCTCTGAGCTCTGCTGGTCCACTCTGTGGAGGAATCAGGAAGAATCACATCACATTCTGTCACATGGAGAAGCTGCTTTCAGCTTTTAGGAAGCTCTCACCAACACCTTCATGAAGCTCTGTGCTGAGGTGCCCTGGAGCAAGGCAGCCACAGCCAGTGTGTGCTTGGATCAGACTGACTGATGTCAGATGGAGAACCATGAGAGGAACTGTTAGAGTTTTAAACCAGAAATAGTTTTTGTTTGTGAGTCAAAGGGAGTTTTAGGGAATATTCTTTCCATGTGGAACATGCAGGAATTCTGTTTCCTGGAAGGTTTGGAAGTTTTCTAAAATAAAATAAAAACTTAAATCTGCCTCTGAATGTTCAAGTAAACCAACTCAACATCAACTTTAAACTATTACTTTCTCCATGTTTACAGAGCAGCTTTACTGTGTTTAGGAAATGGAAACAAAGGTTTTATTGGAAGCAGCAACACATTCAGCTAAAGTTGTTAAAGAGACAAAGTCAGCCAGAAAAAGAAGCTCTACATGGAGCAGCATGTTATTTCCTAACAGTGTCTGGACTGGATATCATATGTAACACACAGCATGAACAGTAAGGAGGAGCTCGTTCACACTGGAAACATGAAGCTTTCTGAGTTCTTACACAAATCCAGCTTTTGAAAGACCTGAATCAGCTCAATTCAACTTTATTTATAAAGCCCTTTATAAAAGAACCACCTTTGAAACAAAGTGATATAAATAAATGGAAAAAGCGTAGGAGTCAAGTAGCTCAGAGAGGTAAGGAGGGGCCAGACCATTTAAAAACTGAAGAAAATTATCTTAAAATTAAATCTGTAGTGCACTGCCAGCCAGTAAAGGGAGGCTGGGATGGGGATTATGTACTCCCTCTTACGTAATCCAACTAGGAGTCATGCAGCTGCAATTTGCACCAGCTGGAGACGTACAAGGGAGTACTTGCTAACCCCAAAATAAAGAGCATTACAGTAATCCAGCTGAGATATAATGAAGGCATGGATTACGGTTTCAAAGTGCCGTTGTGCAAGAAAAGGTTTGATCTTAGCTTGCTGCCTGATGTGGAAAAAGCTGGACTTCCTACAGAGTTGATTTGATTATCCAATTTAAAGTCACTATCCATCTTAAAACCCAAGTTTGTTACTGTTGGCTTAAAAAAAAAGCTGCCAAAGGGCCCAATTCAACAGATGGGGATCATAAAGCCACTGGGACCAAACACCAACACTTCAGTTTTTTTCCTCATTAAGATCTAAAAAGTTTAAGGCCAACCAGGCTTTGATGTCTTTGAGACATGCCAGAAAAGGTGCAAAGGAGAAAAAATTTTTCTTTTTGAGTGGCACATATATCTGACTATCATCAGCGTAGAAGTGATAGGAGATGCCTTCTCAGGATTGATCCCAGGGACAGTAAATACAAAGAGAAAAGTAAAGGCTGACCCCTGGGGAATCCCATAAGTGGAGCAGAGTTGGATTCAAAATTTCCAAAAGCTCACAGTCATACTTCTGTTGGAAAGATAGTACGTGAACCACTCCAATGCAGTATCACCAATGCCCACTAGGTGGCTGAGCCACTAAAGTGTTGTGGTCCACGGTGTCAAAAGCTGCTGTTAAGTCCAAGCTGACTTGGTGCTGTTTAAAACTCAACGGAACAACTCCAGATGACAAACTACTGTTGATAATGACAAGAACCACCTGCCCTGAACTAAGAAAAACTTTTTTTAGGAAACCAGGAAGGACAACGTCATGGGGAGAACCTGACGGCTTAATATGGCCAATCAGATCTTCCAAAACTGATAAAGACACCAGCTCAAACTCCTCAAGAGCTGCAGGACAAAAAAAACAGAGACAGAGGGGTCAGATGCAGGAGCAGAGATGAGAGTCCTTGCAGTTGCAACCATATCAATAAAAAGCTGCATGAAGCTACTGCATGTCTCAGACGATGCCTGCAAACTAACAGGCTGCGGGGCATTAAGAACAGTGTCAATGGTTTTGAATAACACATGTGGGTTATGACGATTAGACTCAATGAGGTTTGCCAGATATTTTCTTTTATCCTCCTTAACCGTGCAGCCTGAACAGTCCTTACGGATGAGGATGGAAATCTGCAGCTTCTCCAATTTCCACCTCTGCTTATCTTTGCGCTACTCCCGTCTAACTGCTTGAGTTTCCTCATTAAACCAGGGCTCAGATTTAGCCCTGGGATTCACAGTTTTTATTGGAGCCACAGAGTCCAACATAGTTTTGCAGAAGGAGTTGAACCAGGAGCTGAGCACCTCTGTATTAGCAAAGGCAGGGAGATCACAGAGCTTGTTAAAAGCCACAGAGAACTTACCAGCAGTAAAAACCTGACGACACTGAACAGGAGCGCTAGATTTGAAACCATCACAGGAAAAACTTAAAATACAACAATCAGAAATTGCATCCTTACAGATCTCCAAGTTAGAAACAGATAAACGATATGAGTGGACAAGGTCTAAAATGTGTCATGTGTGGGATCACACACACACTGCATCAGATTAAGAGAGTCAATAAGGCTTAAAAAGTCCTTCATCAACGGCCTATCACGACAACACACGTGAGTAATAAAATCCCCAAGGAACAATTGCATAGTCATACTTAGGTACAATTTCGGCCAGAAGAACAGAAAAGTCTTTCACAAAGTCCATTGTATTTGCATGGTCAGTATAGGACAGTGCACAGCACTGGGTTGGCGCGACCCACCTCAGATAAAGACTGATCTGACTGGGTTTAGGGATCAAACTGCAACTGTTTGCTGGTTGAATCCTGGCCCTTGCCAGCACGGGGGTGCTGATGCATGCCTTTATTTCAAGTAGATTAGATTAATGTAATGCCCTGCTCTCTGGTCTTCCCCAAAAAGTCCATCTTAAACCTACAGCTACTTCAGAACTCAGCGGCACGTGTTCTGACGAGGACCAGAGGGCGGGAACACATCACACCAGTTTTAAAATCGCTGCACTGGCTCCCTGTGCATTTCAGGATTGATTTTAAGGTTCTTTTAGTAGTTTATAAATGTCTTAATGGTCTTAGGCCATCTTATTTATCAGACTTCCTTTTAAGTCATGAACCCTCATGGACCCTGAGGTCCTCTGGTACTGGCCTTTTAGTTGTTCCAAGGGTGAGGACCAAGACATACGGCGAGGCCTCTTTCCATTGTTACGGCCCTGGCCCTCGTTTGTGGAACAGTCTGCCGGAGGGTCTCAGGGCTGCGGAGAACGTTGATGTTTTTAAGAAGAGGCTTAAGACCTACCTTTTTAGCTCAACTTTTAACTAAATTTATTTGATCCTTATTTATTTTACATTATTTTATTTTCATTTTATTCAATAGTACTACTTATTTATTTACTTATTTATTTATTCACTCTTAAGCTGTTCTTCTTGTTTCTTAAGGTTGTTTAATTTTAATTTTAACTCCAGGTCTTGGTCTCAGTCGCAGGTCTTGCAAACAGGACAATGACCCAAAACACTAAATACACCCAAGAATGGCTAAGGGAAAAACATTGGACTATTTTAAAGTGCCTTCTATGAGCCCTGACCAAAATCCTATTGAGCATCTTTGGAAGGAGCTGTAACATGCCGTCTGGAAAAGGTTCCCTTCAAACCTGAGACAACCGGAGCAGTTTGCTTATGAGGAGTGGGTCAAAATACCTGCTGAGAGGTGCAGAAGTCTCATTGACAGTTACAGGAATCGTTTGATTGCAGTGGTTGCCTCAAAAGGTTGTGCAACAAAATATTAAGTTAAGGGTTCCATCATTTTTGTCCATTAATTCTGTTGAAGCATGATTGAAAAGCAGTGTCTGACTTTCATAGAATCACATTCATAGAATTCATAGAATTTTTATTTATTCTTACTTTTGTCAGATTCAAGTTATTTCTGTGACCATTGTGACTTTTTCTTTCATCAACCGAAGGGTACCAACACTTCTGTCTACATTTGTACATTTTAATACTGACAACCACTTACTGTCTGTTAGATCCAGGACTTTGTTTGAAATCAATTAAATCTCCCTTTGACCGGTCACTCTTCATAGACCCACAGCTGGGTCCAGGTTCAGGTTCAGATCTAACTTCACGTCCAGGTCCATGTTCCAGCTTCTGAAGGATCCTGATAAAAAAGCAGAAATGTTATGAAATCTCAGAGTTCAGTCTAAAACCCATCAGAGACCTGCTGAATTTCAGAACAGATGTTTTCAGAGGAGCTCATGTGTGATGAAGAGGAGCTGTCAAAGAGACCAGATGGATGTTGATGCCAGCCTCAGAAGTTCTTCCAGCCTCATCAGAGATCCACATCCAGCTCAGCCTGCTGATGAAAAGCCTCTGAAATATGGAAGTGACTCTGTACCTTATTTCAATTTAAAATGGATTAACAGAAATGCTTTTTTATTTTCAGAATATAGCTGCATTTTTTGACTCATAAATAAAATTAATAATAAATAATACAAACTGCATTTTCATTTTCTTCTCCAAGACTGCTCATTTTGTAACTTAATTCAAATGATCAGGAAAAGGATATTTGTCATTTTCTTTTAGGCCGAATTTCAAGATTAAAAAACATCCAAACGGATGAGTTAGAAAAAAATTCACCCTCCTCACAGTTGTCATGAAGGTAAACCTATTAATCCTAAAATGCTTTTTTTGTACCAGGCTTTAAACATGTTTATTTCTGCTGTGAAGTTGGTCCTTTTAACATGGGAGTCTCTGGGGATTTGTTCTGTTTTGGAGCCAGCCCCTAGTGGATGAGGAGTGAACTGCAATTTTTTGCACTTCCACATAGGCTTCAACTTTTTACCGAGGCTGTTTGAAATTGATTTTGTTGCTGTTCCAGGGCAGTTGCACCACCTGGGATTGTGACTGCGTAAAACCTGATTCTGAGAGTTCAGCTTTGACTTTTACATTTTAATACTGACAACTACTTACTGTCTGTTAGATCCACGACGTTGATGGAAATTAGTTAAATGTTCAAATGACTGGTCACTCTTCATGGACACACAGCTGGGTTCAGGTCCAGGTCTAAGTTTACGCCTACGCCTACTTTTAGGTCCGGGTCCAGGTCCAGGCTGGTTCCTGTGAATCCAGATGTTTGGTGATGTGAGTTGTGATCTCTGACATGGAGAAGAGTCATGGACAGTTAGAGATGGACATCTCACCTCTGAGTGGTTTTAGAGGGAGGGACTCCCTCCTCTCTGTCCTGATCCATGATGCTGGATTCACATCAGCTCACACACACTTTCTACCTTCACCTGCAGAGGAAACACACATCATTCATCTGAACATCAACTCAAATCCTCCTTTCCATCATCTGCTGCTCCTCCTTCTTTCACTTCTTTTGCTTTAGGAGGTTGTTCGAACAACTTTCCGTCCCTACATGAGATAGTTCTGCTTGTGTAGCTGCAGACAGTAGCAGGATGTTTTTAAACATTTTCTGTCTGAGTCTCATGTGTGATAAGATGTAAAATGGCCCCTTACTGAGGAGGTGAGATATTGTTTATTTGTGTTGGGAAAGATGTAAAAATGATCAATTCATTACTTATGGTGAAAACTGAGTTAACACAGTTGAAATAATTTGTTTTTACAATTCCATACAATCTAAGAGATTGTTTAAGCCGTGTTTTCACAGTGAACCATTACTCTGGTATCGACTGTCTCGCTGCGCATGCTCCCAAGGGGATTTAACGGAGTTTCCTCATTTGAGTAAACCCATTCACGAGGAAACATTACTGAGTCTCCCTTGTGATCATTTATATATATTTTTACCAGATATGTAATGTGTAAATAACACTAAACATAACTGTGATAACTGTTAGTTTGTTTGCCTCATGTTTTAAGTAAGTTTGGGTACTGTTATGACAATGTGTGTCACGGGAAAATGAAGATGTTAGCTTGGTTAAACCAGCGTGTTAGCATGAGCCTCGTGGATTAGCTTCACAAGTTATCCGCGCTAGAGCGAGTACACAATAGTTATATTATTAGCAAGCATTTGTGTTAATATAATATTTCTGGCATTTGTTTACACATTATCAAGAGATTTATTTTGTGTTTTACAATGTCAGATATATTTGAGTGTGTTGTAATAGTTGGTACTTATTTAAATGATTTTAGAAGCCTTATGTATGCTACAAGGATATGTATTCTACTAGTGCGAGCCTGGCATTTCATTAGGTTGTTCATTGTCATTTGAGTAAACCTGCTCACGAGGAAACTATGGTAAATGGTAAATGGTCTGTATTTATATAGCGCTTTTCTGTACCTGGGATGATACCCAAAGCGCTTAACATGATACATCACACTCACCCATTCACACACACATTCACACACTGATGGTGGAAACTGCCATGCAAGGCGCTCAACCATGACCCATCAGGAGCAGTTAGGGGTTCGGTGTCTTGCCCAAGGACACCTCGACATGAACTTGACTTGGCCGAGGATCGAACCGGCAACCCTCAGGTTACAAGATGACCGCTCTACCTTGCTGATCATTTTTTTACCAGCCACCCCCACGTCCAGTGGTGCAACACATGACCCTATAGTGCGCACGACTTGGCAACTCTCAGTGCGAGCTCCAAATGAGGTCCTTCCAAAGAGCTCCTGTGTTACTCACATCCTAAATATCTTCTTTAAATCCTGTAAAATGTATTTTCTCTGATTTTAGTGATGTGTCGTTCGTGAATGAGCCAGCTCTAAGAATCGATTCTTTGTAGTTGTTACGGCCCGTGCTTGTCGTAGACAGCTGTGGCCGTTTGTGTTTTGATTAGGGGCTGCAGAGCGCTGCCCGGAGTGGCTAAGGCCAGCGTCTTTGTCCCCGCCCCTTTTTGACTGGCACTCCTCTGGACCAGTCAGGCTGCAGCCTAAGGGGAAGCTCAGGCTGAAAAGGCTGCAGCCGAAGCAGGTCTGGAGGGGGAGAAGCCAGAATGGCTCCAGCCGCTCTCCCCCTCATGTTGTGCACCGGGTGTGTGTGTGTCGCGACCACCTCCTTTTTCACAATGGGTGTTTACAGTGTTTAGTTGTGTTAAGTTTACTTTGTGGTTGTTTTAGTGCTGGGCTAGGTTAGCGTTTTATTGTGTTGTGACGACGGTCACTTTAGTTATGGGCCTGTTGCTTTTGTTTGGTTTTAGTTTCACCACCGAGTTGCGGTTGTGTCTGTGTGTGCACTCGGTGAGTGTTTGGTATAGGTTTTGGTTTGTTTCTTTCTGCAGGTCCTCTAACCGCAGCTCAACTTTATTTTGTTTTACAGGTTGTCCATCACTTTCACGGGAATTGTAAATAAATGTGCTTTCATTATACCTTACAACCTGTCCACACCGTATTCTTTGTTACGCCCTACCATACCCCTGAGTCAGGTCGTAACAGTGAAAGAGAAGAACTGATTCCTGTCTAAGGAGCCAAATTTTTAGAAGAGGCCGGATTTTATTTTGATGGGCCCACCATGCGGTCAGTTCCATAAAAGGAAAGACTGGGATAATACCACTATGTAAAGAAAGAAGGGCCTCTTTTGAAGACAGGGATGTAGTGCTACAGACCAGGTTCACAGAGTAAGCTGGAAACCAGGTTTAAATTACAAGTCCAGGCTTTTAGTCTTTTAGCACTGGTTGTACTGGTGTACCAAACTTTTTAATTTGGGTGCACCCTGATTTTTACAGTGTTGCTCTTAGCAGCTCATTTTAATACATTTTAAGGATTGTCTTTTTATCATTACACAGACGTTGGTTATTTAAGTCATTGTGAACAATAATGAGGTTTATAAAAATGTTTCTTTATTTGAAGCATTAAAAAACATGTTTTAAATAAACTTAAAGTTCTGTCTCCACTGAACTAAATGAAAGTAAACATTTCAAACTGAAATAGCTCATGAGGTTGTGCTGCCTCTGGCAAATTTCCCTCCTCTGGATTTACATTTAATCTTTTCTGTTATAATTATGTACATGGACCTGAACTTTGTGAAAGGCAGCTCCTCTTTGGCTTTTTGGTTCAGGTGACGTCACACAATCGGGGGGCTGTAACGGTCAAAAAGCATTGATCTTTCATCCAGCTTTTCATTTAATGAATGAATCAAACTTTATTTCATGTAGCACTTCTCATGCAGAATTACAGCACAAAGTGCTTCACAAAACGAACAACAGTTTTTGCACCATAAAACCATCTTTAAAACATCAGTCACACACCAAAGTTTATCAGAAAAAGAAATTAAACCTTAAAAACACCTAAAAATACTCTCTCGCACACACAGATTAAATGGACATTGAGCCCCTCCCTCTAAGACAAGCTGTCTCTAGAAATAACCGTTTAAACTTTGCACCAGGTGAGAAAACGCTATCCTTCCACACCAAGAGCCACCCTACAAAGAGGTCATCACCGCAGGAAACTACCCAGACCCAGGCAGACTGTGCCGACTACACAACTGCAAAGCTGCAGTGCAGTTTCTCATCTACCGAGACAGAGACAGTCACCATGGCAATTACCCTGCTGTCAGAGCAGGGGTAGCTCCTGATGAGGAAGGTCCCAATGAGGAAAACACTGGCATTTAAAAAAAAAAAATTTCTGTAGTAAAACAACCAGATGTGATGACTGAAGTTAAACAGCCAACATTGATGAAGAAACTCTGATAAAACTAATGATCTGAACAAAAAGGTTAATCCTTTCCCTATCATTATAGTGTGAGTGTAACGCTGTGTTTATTCTCAAGTCCATCCATAGAACCACCTGGCTAAACTTTTTCATCTTGCTTCTTCATGTCCCGCTGTGACGGAGAGAAATGTTTGAGGGTTGTCATGTTACGCATGCATTTATTGCATTAAAAAATTTTATGCAAACAATTACATAAATTAATTAAAGCCATTGACGCATTATTTTTTGACAGCCCTAATTTAAAAGGAATGATTAAACAGGAATAAAACTTAGTTATAAGCTAAACTAAAAAGGTGGTTATTGAGCCTGTATTTTAAAACATCAATGGTCTCTGCAGCCCTGAGGTCCTCAGGCAAGTCATTCCACAGGTGGGGCCCATAACAGTGAGACAAGGCCCCGCCATAGGTTTTGGTCTAAATGTTAGGAACAACCAAAAGGCTAGTACTAGAGGAACTTAAGTTCCGCTAAGATTCATACTCTATCACATAAATCAGATAAATAAGAAGGCACAAGACCATTAAGACATTTTAAAAACAACCAAGATAACCTTAATGGCAGTGGGGCAGGGGTGGCAGTGGCTCAACCGGTAAGGCAGGTGGTCCAATGATCGGAAGGTCGTTGGTTCAATTCCCACTCCCTCTGTCGTTGTGTCCTTAGGCAAGACACTTAACTCTCCTTGCCTCCAGTGTTGGCATCGCTGGTGTATGAATGTTCGGTGATGGTCGGAGAGGCCGTAGGCGCAGACTGGCAGCCACGTTTCCGTCAGCTTGCCCCAGGGCAGCTGTGGCTACACACGTAGCTTACCATCACCAGGTATGAGTGAGGAGTGGATGAATAATGGATACGCCATGTAAAGCACTTTGGGTGCCTTGAAAAAAAAAAGCTCTGTATAAATCTAATTCATTATTATTATTATTATTAAAGTCAATCCTGAAACATACAGGTAGCCAATGCAGCAATTTTAAAAGTGGTGTGACGTGAACCCACACTCTATTCCTTGTCAAAACCCATGTGGCAGAGCTCTGGAGTAACAGTGAACTAGTAACTACTCTTTTTAGGAAGACCAGAAAGTAGAGCATTACAATAATCTAATCTATTAGATATCAAAGCATGCATCGGCAACTCGGTGTTAGCAAGAGAGAGAAATGGGCGGACTGGTGATGTTTTTAAGGGTTAAAATCCTTGTGTTATATTTTTAATGTGTGGAGTAAAATCCATTTCAGAGTCAAAAAGAACATCCAAACATCCTATAAACTGAAAGGCTTTAAAACTCGGTAGTTTGCTCACAGTGATCTCTCTCTTTTCTTCAGGACTGATAATTAAAACTTCAGATTTGTTCTGGTTGAGCTGTCAGAAATTTTTTGCCATCCACGATTTTATACCTGAAAAAACAGTTTAAAAGAGTATTAATTTGCTCCAACATTTGAAGCATTTTCTGTGGTAATACAGACTAGTTTCTTTCCACCAGGTCCCTGTAGCTATTGTTTGTCTCAGACCAGCAGCTACGTTCTGCCCAGTGTGATCTGGAAAAAAATTAGTCTGGAGACATTTCGTTTTCACGTTGAAATCCGTGTCAAAGAGATTTAGTGCAACATTTATATACGGTTCTATGGTGCGGCTTGACCACAGGTCTATACTGGTGGCGAAACATTGGACTGTAGCCACGTCCTTCACACCACCCTCACCACACTCATCATCCAGGGCAGGGAGACACTCCACTAACATGAAGACGAGATGGCACTGATGCCGTTTGTCCAACGTGTTGATGACTTTCTTAAAACGTAGATTGTTCACTGTGTTCATTGAGAAAAAAGTTCTGTTTGTTTATAATGTTTGTCTCTCTGTGTCTCTGGAAGCTGGTGAATTATTTAGTCGCAACTAACAAAAATTGAACATTTTTCTATATTCCTGTGTCACGTTACAACCCCCCGTGTGCACGTCTGCGTGAATGAGCGCAACATTAATGCATGAATGTTGCCTGTCACTTGGCTAAATGAGGGCAGTGATTTTCGCCTCATTGCGCAAGTTCCATCGAAAATGAATGTGTCCAGCCCTTAACTGGCGAGGTGTTTGCAACTCGCGCTGAATAAAACTAAAGCAGACGGGGCTGTGGGAGGAGTCTGCACTAGAGCTCTGCAATGCCAGTGGCACTCGATTTGCAACTGAAGACAGCACAAGACTAAACTGCGAAAGACAGAAATAATTGGATCCTTTCATTTTGATGATCGTTGAAAACCCAGATCATAATTGTGATTAAAATTCGATTAATCGCCCATCCCTACCTATTACTTGGCTTTCATGCATGTCAGTCTTAATTTTGTCAATTTTGGGGCTCCATATAACCGTTCCTGCATATAGAACTGAAGTAGGATCACAAACATTAAAATAACCCCTTTTTTCCCCAGATAATTAAACATTACATACATATTTTGAAATGACTTATTTTCCAGGTTTGCTTTTAATAAGTTATATAATAAGTTTTACTTTTCTTTTTTTTTTCTTTTCTTTTTTATTTACTTCTTTTTTGAGTTTCCTCGTTCACAGCAACCCTTCCTGGTGTCAGATAGTTCTGGTCTTTGTTCCCTCATGTCCTCCTCTGTGGTTCTGTTGGACTACTTCTCCTTCGTTGCTCTGGACCCTCAGTCTGATTTATCAAACCAAATAAAAACGGCTTCAGTTTTACCTTCAGATGGAAGATTTCACGGAGAAATTCAGCTGCACCTTGACGACCTCAGAGAAAGTGAAAATAAACCCAGAGAGTTTACTGACCCAGTTAAAAATCCGGCAGTCAGTTCTGTTATAATTAACTGCTCAGAACTGCTGGAGGTTTCAACAAAGAGCTAGAAACCTGATCCTGAACCTAAGACTGAGCTCTGAAAGATTAGTTCTGGTTCCAATTTCTCGGCTGAAATTCAGAACCAGTTCTTAAACTCTTAAACACTTTTAATTGTTTGTCATCTTTGTCCTTAAAATGAGTTTGTTGTGTTAAAGAGTTCATTTCTGACAAATTAATTTCAACACGTTTCTACAAGTTGGAAACTTGAACCAGAGAGAAGACTTTCAGCTTGAACTGGTCCCAGATGGAGGAGAACGGGGAGTCTAGCACCCCTCTTTCCTCCATCTGGAGTTTTACATCACATTCAAGATCCAAGATGTTTGTCACATGCTCTAATGCAGTAAAATATGTAGTGGAACGTGAACCCTGTCAATTCCAGACTGCAAATATAAATGTAGAGAGGCCGGTTCAGATCTGGTTCAGTGTCCCGCAGAGAAGAAAGAAAGGTAACATTGGAAAAGCTGGTAGCGGTAACTTTGGGGCTCCTGCTATGATCGGCCGACATACAGGTTTCATCACTCACTATAAAGGGGACCCACACTTCCCAAAATTTCTACATTACCACTGCATCGTTTACCAGCAGGCATTATATGCAAAAGTGATCGGCTTTGAGCATGCGATGACTGTCGTGAAAATCATAAACAGCATCCACTCCAAAGCCCCATTTAAGGTGATATTGGAGGATATCTCAGCTGAATATGGTGACCTGCTGCTGCACACAGAAATCTGACGGCTCAGCAGAGGAGGAGTTTTACTTTGTTATTTGTTACGTTTGGGTGTGAGGTATCTAAGCATAGCATTTGTATGGTACACACTTAAAGTCTTTACCATATAAGGTTCTCTGTCCCACAGACTGGATTGACACAAGAACATGCATTCCATGCAAATGAGCATCCTATAGGCAAACTCTATGATTGGAGGACACAGGACTGAGGAATTTTCTTTGTTTAAACCCTATGTAAGACAGAAGGACACATCAAGTCTTTAGGTCTTCGTTCTGGCTTTGGGACCTCCAGATTTTGCTGCAGAAATCTGTTTTGATGTCTGAACTTTTGTAATAAACTTCTTTTTATTATTCAAGTCAGCGTCCAGAGACGTTTTTGCCTGAAAGACAATTTTTCCACATCTGATCAAGATACATCAGGTGAAATCAAAGAGTTCATGCAGTCCAAAGGTAAAGATGTCTCGCTGCTAGAGGATACAGAGTGGACATTTGACCTTGCATTTTTAACAGATACTCCTGGGAGACTACACCACTTGAACGGTGAGCTGCAAAGCAAAGATATCCGTTGCTGAAATGTTAAGTGGTTTATGTGCATTTAAATCCAAGTTGAACATTTTCTGTATGCATTTACAGAAAAAAAGATGCTACACTTTCCTTCTCTGCAGCTCGTGCTGAAATACAATGCTTCTGTATCTGAAACATTTGAAAGAGTTGCAGAAAAGTACTGTGAAATCATACAAAGACTTTTACAAAAGCTTGATAATAGGTTTCGTGACCTTGATCAGCTTGAGCCATGTGTGTCATTCATTTACAATCCTTTCATGAACGTGGACATGACATGCATTGCTGAGCAACTAAGTGCAATGTTCAACTTGGATGCTGAACAGGTGGAGATTGAAATGATAATATTGCAAAATGACCTTCACCTCAAAACCTACCAGGCTGGACCAAAATTTTGGTGCCTTGTTGACACAGAAAAGTAAAGTGCTGTATGCACAGCATCTATGAAGATTACTAGCCTGTTTGGTTCAACCTATCTCTGATAATCTGCATTTTCTGACTTGAACAGTCAGTTGCCTGTGGTTTGCCAATGTGAATGTTCATGTCTCCCATGACAATTAGTGGTGTGCCATCATCAGGAATGTCAGACAGAATCATGTCCATTTTAGAGACAAACTCATCTATACTGCCACCCGGAGGGCGGTAAATGACCAGAATGTATGCAGTGATGGGTGTAGAGACCTTTACTGCGTGATTCTCAAGTGAT
This sequence comes from Melanotaenia boesemani, assembly GCF_017639745.1. Classification (NCBI taxonomy): domain Eukaryota; kingdom Metazoa; phylum Chordata; class Actinopteri; order Atheriniformes; family Melanotaeniidae; genus Melanotaenia; species Melanotaenia boesemani. The sequence goes on along the minus strand of NC_055683.1, from coordinate 10,786,561 downwards.
GAGCAGTTAGCCATAGGACGGACAGAAGTAAAGTTCCACTTTGTAGAAATAAGAAAGCCCGTTCCACCTCATCCAGCTGAGCGAGGTGTTTGGGTAAATTCTGCATTGACAGAAAGGGCAGCTGGTGTAGCTGTGTTTTCTGGATGGATCCAGGTTTCAGTCAGGGCTAGGACCTGAATGTCAGAGAGATTTATCAATGAACTGATAAATTCTGTTTTGTTCACTGCAGACTGACAGTTCCAGAGACCAAAGGTAACAGAGGGTGTGACTGACGTGCATGCCATTGGAAAGGACAGGTTTTGCGGATTGCGGTGTCTATGGGTGACACGTCTTGGTCTGTAACATGTCTGACAGGGATGGGTTTGAAGCACATTGTGCATTGAGGAGGTTATAGCTTTTGTTCTTGTTCGGTGGACTTTCACATGTAGAATCGCAGGTCTTTACTCTATGTGCCTTAACCCAATGTGAACTGAGCAGTAAACCTATGTCACAGCCTCAACTGTAGTCAGATTGTGGAGAGAATGTGCTAACAACAGAGCCTGACACTAGCAATGCAAACAATGACCTGAAACCAAAATATAAACTCAAACAGTAACTCATCTAATATTAATGTAATATCTCATATTTTCCATTAAATAGTAAAATGTCTCAGTTTCAACATCTGATATGTTATCCCACTATTTTCTAGTGGGGATAAAATATGACTTGATGAGGTTTATAAATCACTGAATTCTGTTTTCCACACTTTTCCACAGAGTCCCAACGTTGTTGTAACTGGAGCTGTTTATGTGAAACAAGGTGGAGGTGGATTATGATCCAGGAAATAATGTTGCAACACAAAACTTAAAACCTGAAAAACCTGCCTGACTGTTTTTACTGTGAACACGAAGAGAAAGTCAGAGTTCAAGTTGTTCTGTAGAACCACATTCCCGCCTCATTACACATCAACAAAACCACAGTTTGATCCTGAGAGAAATAACGATCTGATCATCATGTAGATTTGTCTTCAAACAGCAGAAATCAAAGTTGGAGCTGAAATCAGAGGTGAACACGTTCTCCAAACATTCCAGAAACAAAGAGGAAAGTTCACACTTACAGTTTGTTCAGAGAAGAAGAAGAAGAAGAATCTCCACTGATACACAGGTGAGCTGCTTCCTGGAATGAGTCACATTTCTACCTGTGATGGAGGGAGGACAGGTAGGAGGAGGACAGGTAGGAGGAGGGCAGGTAGGAGGAGGACAGGTAGGAGGGGTTAAAGGTAGGAGGAGCAACATCAGACCTTCCTCCTCTCCTTTACAGTTCACAGCCCACACTGACATTCACTGACATGCACAAAGGAAGGAGCTGAACACACTAAGAGGATACGCCAAACTATGTTAAAATCAAAGAACTAAAGCCACTTTGGAAATATTAAGTCAGTCATTTTTAAGTCAAATTGGACTTCTGCATAGTCTCACCTTTGATTGTGTTATGCTGCTAAGCAAGTCAAGAACAAAGAAGGGAACCAAAAAAGCTTCATCAGAGCAGAGTACAGCTGATGATCAACAGGTGTTTACAGCAGACATGGCAGGTAAACAAGACCAAAAAACATGATATAATGGCTTTGATTAGTGCTATAATTAGGGAAGAAATAAGATAAGTAATAGACACTGCAACTAAATGCTTTAAAGCAGGATCTATCTGTGTTAAGTGGTAATATTGGAGATGTTGAAGATGCATTAGGAAAAACTGACAATTGGATGACAACACCGTAAAAATCAAATGATTTGCTTCATAAGGCGAATGATGAAGGAATGAAACGGTGCGTCCAGAAAGTTATTCCAGGATATGTAACATTCAAGTCTATGGGCTGCCTAAAGATGTGGAGAAGGGGCAACGGCCACTCTTGAAGGAGATGTTAATAGACAAACCTGGACTGGCACCTGAGGTTGACGTCGCTCACAGAGTTTGACCGGCGAAGAAATCCGGGGACATGGCCATGATGGTGAGATTTTGAGGAAAGAATGAACTTGAATGAACTAACGATACTGAACTGAAATAAAAATGTATACTGGAAATGTGTTTATATTAAGTCTTAAAGAAGATGAAATGACTTATTATTTTTGTTTTCTTCCGTCATTTACATTGTGATAATAGCGTGAGTGTATGAGACGGTGTGATGGATGAACTATGGCGTTGCATGTTTGCGGGATGACTGCAGGTGTGAATCGATGAGAAAGTGTCTGTGGATGTTTTGTGTGATATTCTTTTGTTTATATGTCTTTAGTTGTTCTATGCTGCTCAAGGTGTGATTATAAAATGGCAATGGCTGATTGGTATATAAGGAAGATCTTTGAAATGATATGTGAAGGATGAAGGATAGGTCTTTAAGTAGTTTAAGAAATAAAGTATAGGATATTTTGAAAATAATTTAAAAGTGGGATTTACACATAATGGCAATAATTTATTCTTCCATTTTTTAATTGTATTTACTATATACACTTTTTATATTGTACATTTTTACTCATTGTGCTTTATTTCACTTTTAATGTTTATTCTCTTCATATTCATGTTCTGTTAAAAGTTCACTATGAGGGTAAGATGACCTTTATCTGGTCCTTCCTCACACCCTTAGTCAGACTGGTTCTGGTGGAGACACAACTATGTGAGGTTGATTTGACGCCAGCTATTGGAGTTGTGTGTCCACCCAAGGTCTTCAGGAAGGAGGATTCTCTCTACAGAAATGTATAACTATTGTTTTTCCTTTTGCCTCCCCAGAGTCTCTACCGACTTCACGCGAGTCAAGACGACCACTCTCATTACTTGCAAGTAATTTGTCTTTTGTTTATTTTACCTTTAATAAAGTTTATGATACTTTTACTCATTCCAGACTCTTGGTATTTTTTCTAAAACAATACTTTGAGACGTCCTCATGTTGCCGTGGTTACGGACGGAGCAAATGGCCGCTAGTTGTGTTAAACACACACTAAGCTCCAACAGTGATGTGACTGGACTGATGGAAGCAGTTTCCAGAACTCTTTATCTGAACTGACAGAAACATGTTTGATAAAACTCAGCCTAAAAGAAAAGTCACTTTTCTTTGTGTTTTACTAAAAGACTAAAAATAAAAGAGCAGCTTCATTTTACCAGCTTTATTTTTATCCCATCAGCTTGTGAATAAACTAATTATGTAATGTGTGATCCAGATAAGTGGTGGAAAGACGACTGTAACAGCTGCTCTGGTGAGGAGAGTGTGTTATTAAAATAGCCCCATTAACTGGGGCAGGAAGAATGGAGCAGACCCCCAACTGGACCGGGTCTAGAGTCTGCAGGTTATTAGGTGTGAACGCAGCCTCCAGCAAAGAAAGACTTTCTGTCCTCTGACAACATGTCATACAACACGTTATTCCCCAGCTGCCACTGCTGATGCTTCTATGACTCTCAGAAGTGTGTTTCTCTTTAATGGGAGCAGCAGCACAGCCTGCAGCTACATGAGCAAACACACACTACAGGACAGACTTAGTCCACTGGAACTAACACTTGGAGATTCTATTCACATTTTATTTTCACCTTTTCCTCGGTCGGGACGTCCAGCTGCCAAAGTGTTTGTGAGTCTTGTGTCTTAAAGACCGTGGCGACCCTCCGGTCCAGGTCTTGAGTACATGCCTGGACTGCTGAGGCTTTAGGTCTGAAGAGTTCTCTCATCTGATGCTGGACCCGGTCTGAGTTTTATTAGGGACGGATGAACCGTCCTCTGCTGCTCAAGAGACCAACACAACCTTGTCATGATGAAAGATTTCTGAAACCACTGCGTCTCATTTCTTCCATCCATGTCAGGCGGGAACTAGAGACGACCTGCACCTGCTTCTCAGCCAATCACAGCGCAGCATAAACTGCCTGCCTTTTCCACCAAACTCCTTCCGTTTCCACCAAATCTTTCCTCACACACACACACACACACTCTTCTACATACATGTTCTATTCTTACATGCAGATATTACCGTATTAACTACGTCCACTGAATTAGAGAAAATAAATGAAAGAGGGAAAGAAAATGTGAGCATGTGAGAGTAAGAATATATGTACAGTATGTGAGAGAGAAAATGTGTGTATGTGTGAATAAAACTGTGTGTGTGTGTGAGGATGAATTATGGCCTATACAGCTCCTCATACCTGTCTGTCCACTTCTACCTCACCTGTCTAGTTTCCTCCTGTCAGCAGCATCTTTTCATCTTCTGAAGGCCGCGCTCTTCAATGGTGGCGTGAACACTGCTCTAGGCCAGAGAGCGTTGCTAAGGCAACGGACAGGGAGCAGAGGCCCTTATCTCGACAGATAACACCTGCCTGGAAACCACCGCTTTTTGCTCTCAGTGAGTGAAGGAGGGAGAGGAGTTTTATTAAAGTTTGAATCTATGACTGTTATGGCACACATGATGTGAGATGATGTTTTTAATCAAAAGACTGAGTTTATGGACTGCCTGATCAATACTCAGTTATGATTTTCTATATGTTATGTATTACTTATTCACATTTCATATATTCCTGTTTGCTTGCTTATTTACATTATTATCCTTAGATTTAGTGATGTTCATTAGGGTTTGATTTTGATTAATAAGAGCTACAGCTTAGTTGTTATTATTTTGTAGCGTACAGAGAATGCATTCACAAATATGATACAAATAAAAGTCAGAGTTTTTTACACTGTTGAGGAAGTGAAGAGAGGCCCAGAAGGGAGTAACCTGTTATCTGCTTCGCTCCAAAGCAGAGCGGAATTCCCCAGCAAACTCAGAAAATATTAACAAGCAGCCTTTGTGTAAAAACTTTGAGAATAGATAGATAATGGGGCAGGGAAAAGTGTCTTCTTTCCTTCAGCTCTGATGCAACCCAGAAGGAGGGACCACCTTGCAGGATGCCCACATATGCTTTTTCCGCTGATGGAAAAATACTAAGTGGGTTGGTTCTGAGTTGTTTTCTGTTGATGGAAAAATACTGAGTGGGTTGGTTTTGGGTGTTTTTCTGTTAGTGGGAAGGTACCAGATGGGATGGTTTTTAAGTTATGTATATATACTGGTGATTTTGTGAAAAGAGAGGATTGTCCGGAGATTTTACGGAGATTTTGAGGAGCTGCGGCGGAGGACCTGCAGAGATTTTTGGACCTTCATCCCTTCACTGGGATAGATTTTTCCCCTTCTTACCAAGGGAGATTGAATTATTATTAGAGAAGATGTAGACCACGAAAGCGGAATCACCCATTGAGGGAAACTTTTACTTTATACTTATTTCTTATATTCTGCTTTTTAGCCCTCACTGAAAGGGAAGCCCGAAAACGGAATTTTATTATTTTTTCTTTCTTTTTATTTCATTATTTCTGTATTTTACCAATAAAAGAAAACTTGAATAAAAGGGTTATAGTTAACTTCGGTTAACTTCCCAACCAGACTTATTTCTCTTATATTTGCCCACATCCACTGAGGAGAGGAGAGGACAACACAACGAGCAGGTGAGCCCCAGATTCCCCAATGCCCGAAGAGACATAAGAATTCGCTAGGTTATTACTTCGATACCAGGTAGTGATCCTGTTAGGACAATAGTACGGTAGCTTCATACTCCTAGACCCAAAGGCTGGCTTATCTACCAGAATAACTCCTCAGGTCTACCTCCGCATGAGCGGACGATAATAACCAGGAATTCTAAAGGGGTAAAATTGCTTATTCTCGCGCCAAAAGAATCGAGGTGGAAAGGTTCGCCCATCACTTCGAGACTGGAGTCTCACCGGTTGTTAAAGATCCAAGAGAGGAAACAACAGGACGTGAGCCTGAAAGGTCGGTCAAAGAACTGACAATAGGGTAAATATTCGTCACCAGTTTAAACAATCTCCTCCATCATGTCCTCACTGAGGAGTCTCATATTAAAGAAGAAGCAGGTCAAAGTGGTGATTGGTCTCTTAGAGGCTGGGGGTGAAAGCTTCTCACACACAAGGAGCTCAGACATTTCATTCATTTCCCTCATGTTTGATGAAGCTGCTTAAAAACAGTCAGATGTAGAGGAGAAGGGATTAGATGGAGACAGAAGCCAAACCTGACCCCCCTCCTCCTTTCAGAGTGGAGCCTATTGGAGAGCGATGGCTGAGACCAGGTCTGAGAAAGTGTGTGTGTGTGTTTTCATTGGATTCATCACTTTCAAAGTCAGCATCAAAGTGTCAATAGATCAACACCTGAATCTGGATTGGTTCTGTTCTCTCCATCAGATTCCTGGAAAGTCAATGGAAGCAAACACGGTGAACAGGAAGCTCCACCTGTCTGACAACAACAAGAAGTTTCCATTAGTGGACGTCCCTCAGTCATGTCCTGATCATCCAGACAGATGTGATGGCGCCCTCTTCAGGTTCTGTGTGGAAATGTTCTGACTGCTCGCTGTTACTGGGATGTTAGTGGAGAGGAGACGTTTGTCAGTGAGTTCCAGAGGAACCAGAAGGAGAGGAACCAGTAAAGACGGCGTGTTGGGAGGAAATGAATCCTCATGGAGTCTGAGCTGCTCTCATCGTCATGGTTACGCTGTCTCTCACAATAACAGATGAACAGCATGTCCTCCTCCTCCGTCTCCAGCAGTAGCAGCGTATGTGGAGCGTCCTGCTGGAACTCTGTCCTTCTACAGAGTCTCCTCTGACTCTGATCTTCCTCCACATCTTCATCAGCACCTTCATCATCCTCTGCTTCCTGGGTTTGGCTTCTTGTTCAGCTTGTTTTCTTCCTCAGTGTTTGTGTTGTGTAAAGAGTTTGATCCTGTCAGACATTATTAACCAGAGTTCAGTCTGGAAGCGTCTGTCTTCTTCAGAAACAGCCTTTCAGATTCACGTATGAAACTCTTCTAGATGATTCCTTGGATGTTTCCTGTTTTCCCTCCTTTAAAGATAGAAGCTGGGATTCTTCCAGGATCAACTGGACATGGTTTGTGTTTAGTTCTTGTCAGTTTCACTTCATGATGCTGGAAATGAAAATCCTCCCAGTGCGTCGCTCTGTTTGCCTCATTCTGTCCTTCATTTGACTTTTTCACTCTTTCACATGTTGAATTAGAGATTTTTTCACATCAGAAATAGTTTCTGAAACAAAAAGTCGAATGTTCAGTTTTCCCATTCTGTCTCCAGATGTTTGACTTTGGATTAAATTCTTCAAACTCCACATTTCAAATAAACTTTCATGAATCTGTTTTCAGTCAGCAGGTGAATTTTAAATGTTTGAGCTGAAAAATTTCACTGTTTCATTTAAATGTAGTTTATCAGCTTCAGTCAGCTTCATGTTTCTTTAAATGAAGATTTTGATGCTTTTATTTGAACATTTCTGACTTTCTTACAGGGATAATTGAAGGTTGGAGCTTCTACCTCACCTGGCAGTAAAAGCTGAACCTGCATGAACCATCAGGGAATTTAAAGATGGAAAAGCAGCTCATTTGTGCACATTGAAATAATTCAGACCTTTAAGGCCTTTGTGAAGTATTGATGCATGTAGCGGCTCAAACAGGGAGAGCAGCTGCTAATCCTGCCATCACCTCAACCAGAGTTTACACTTCAGAGCTAAACTAGAAACTTCTGCCATTTCTACACAATCAAGCCAACAGTGATGCTGAAGCAGAAGAGCTCATTTCTGACAAACCTTTACACGGAAAAGAAGCAGCGACACTAAACCAGCAGAGGAAGTCTGAGGAAACCTTTTAGAAACACTCAGCTTCTAAAATCAGCTTCAACATGAATCACTGATGGGATTAAAAGATGTTTCCATCAGCAGCAGGAACAACAGTTTCCTGCACTTTGTTCTGATTCTAGCTGCCATTTTATCATAGAAAGAAGAGCCAGCAGGACCTGAGACTGGACTCATGAGACTGGACCGCTGTAGCCATGCACACACAGCTGGATGATGCAGATGTTAGAGGGAACGATGGAGACTCAGAGGAGAAAAAGCTTTGATCCTCTGAGTTCAGAGCTCATCTCATGGCTGTTTGAAGGCTCATCATGATCTAAAGTTGTACTTAAACCTGAATCCGAGTTCAGTGTGAACAGTTCTAATGATGCTCAGATGATGCATTAATCCCAGCAGGAAAAACATCTGGAACGTTCTGGCCTTTCCATCAGATTCTTTCCTGCTATCAACATGTTGGTGCTTGTGTTGTGATGATGTCGTTTCAGACTGGAAACTTCTGGAAACTGCATCATGAAGATTCTTGTGTTCAAACTGGAACAAAGACGTGACAATAAACACATTTCATTCTCCTCCACTTCCTGTGTATGAGCGTGACGGCCAGCCACACATGCTAATATCTCCACCTCACCACCAGTAGATTTCCACTTTCATTGTCTCTGCAAGCAGAAGTCTAAACACGATATACACTATTTCACACACCTCTTTCCTTCCTTTCATTCCTCATACCTACAATATTGAACACACCTTCACCCTGTGAGGTCAGATTATGTTCGTATTCATGTGTTTCTTTTCTTTCAGGTACCTGGGTTCAGTCTCTCCTTCCTGGTGCAGCAAAGGCCTGGTCCAGGTCTGAGGACTGATAAACTACTGCAGCTTCATTGGATTCCACCACAACCCCCCTATGACACTGCAGAGTCATTGGGGGGGTTTGGGTTCATTTTGAGGTTGGTTGAAAATGTAGTAGCCATTTTATTTCCCCTCTTTGTGTTTACTTTGGCTTTTCTAAACTGGTATTTAACTTCCTGTTTGATTGTTCAGGAAGTTTGTTTCTGTTCATTTATTCCTTCATTTCTTTCACTTCTCTTTACTTCGGATTTTCACTCTACTTCTATTTATTTGGCCTCTTGTCAGGCTGTTTAGTTAAATCCTGGATGTGGTGACAGGCTTCAGGTTTTGGGGTAAATGAAGCAGTTTTGAAGCAAACCTGCATCCTGCTGCCTTACTGCTTGGTCCCTGACGGAGCATTAGAGGAGAAATAAACGCTGGGAGGCCTGGAAGTGGACAGGTGGGACATCAGCATGATTACAAATCCAAACTTTGGTCCTAGAGTCGGGAACAGATGGAGGAAGACGAGGAACTTTCCAGGGATAAATACATAAAAGCAACATATGGAGGCAAACACACGGCAGAAGCAGCAAATATGCAAGTTTGATGCCAAAAAGACCAAAAAAGTGGAAGTGAACATCTAAATGAAGAAAAATAAAAACTTCTCAGTTTACTTTCTGCTTCCAACAAGGCTCTAAAATCTACTTTCACATCCAGGAGCCGTTGCAGGGATTTCAGTAAATATTTATTGTAGCTGGACATAGAATTTCACCTTAAACCAGATAATCTGAAGTTTTACGTTTTTATTTCCAGTGTAAAATCCACCTTTATAAAAAGATAAAAAGCAATGATTTCTCCCTCCAAAGTCATTTCTAAAGCATCTGTGACCTGGTCCCAATGACATCAGCTCAGTTTAGCTTTACAATGGTGGAAATACGCCTTCAGACAGTCTAGTGCTGCTTCATTCTGATCACATGTTCAAAGCGAACTCACTTGTAATTCCATCAAATGAAGCAGCAGCCCGACTATGTGTAGGGCTGGGCAATGTGGCCTATAACTGATATCAAGATTTGTTTTTTCGCTTTAGCGATACATAATATATATCTTGATGTTTTAAATCTCTAAAACAGTAGTTCCCAATCTGGGATCTGGGACCTCCTCCAAAGAGCACAAGCGGTCCCTGTTAATAGTGTCTAATAAGCCAATATGAGCTGGAACGCAGGTGTATGACACTTAAATAAAATATTCATTCATTCATTTATAAATAAATGAAACCCAGTGTTTCCCTGATCATTATATTAGGGGGCGCCCCAACCCTCCAACATCAACCCCGACCAAAGAAAATCCATTTTATTTTCTATAATTACTCACTTAATAACTTGTATATTTTTACATGGAATTATTTTAATGTGTATTCAAATATTATTTTATTATTTAGTTTTTTATATTTTCCACCAGATCCGATAGATAGATAGATAGATAGATAGATAGATAGATAGATAGATAGATAGATAGATAGATAGATAGATAGATAGATAGATAGATAGATAGATAGATAGATAGATAGATAGATAGAAACACAGCTTTATAATAAGTATTCGTCTTTGAAGAGACTGTGTCAGAAACTGCAACTATTCAGGAGGAGAAACCAACTTGGAAGACGTGGCTGCATTCCTGCAAGAGGAAATAGCCGGTAATGGACAGATGCAAGGGTATCGATGGCTACACCTGCGTGCAATACAGAGAGGATATGTGGTAACACAAGACACAGTAAGACAGCTGATCAAGCTGTTTGACCCTGAAGACGTTGAACTCAGGCGGGCACGGCGCCTGAGACGCAGGCATCACCACAACAAAGGCCCCAACGCTCTATGGCATGTGGATTCTTATGATGAACTGAAGCCATATGGCACTGCCATTAACGGGTGCATTGACGGTTTCAGTCGCTATGTTGTGTGGATGGAAGCCTACAGAACAAAGAACCACCCCAAAGTAATTGTGGACTATTTCATTACTTCCATTGAGCGCTTGAGAGGATGTCCAGAGCGACTACGTGCTGACAGAGGTACTGAGAACGGCACATCGAGAACATGATGGTCTTTTTGTGCAGGAATCAAGCAGATAGTTTAGCAAGAGACGAAGTTTCCTCTACGGCCGCAGTACTGCAAACCAGCGGATGGAGTCGTGGTGGAGAATCCTGAGGAAACAAAGTGCACCACTTTGGATAAACCTTTTCCAAACTCTCCAAGGTGATGGACGTTTCTCTGGTGACTTCTTAGATAAAAGTCTTATCCAATTCTGCTTCCTAAATCTAGTTCAGGTAAGTCTCCAGACATCTGTCCTCTTATTCTTCTATAGCTTACTGTCTGTCATGACTGCCCCATGGCCAAAACACACGAACCAACATTTTAAAGGTAAAACCTAGTTTACAGAATAACAATGGGAATAGCAGCTAAATGCACGATGCTCTTCATGTGGTAATGATATAATAATGATGCACAAAGAAAAACAAAGCTGAAACATTTTTCTATTAAATAGAATTAAAGAGTAAAACTGTGATGCTGAGAGGAGCGAGCAATCTTACTAAGCAAGTGAAAACTACATTTTGACAATAAAAGCTTTGGCAGTTTGAGTGGCAAAAGAAAAAGAGCATTTTGACCATAAACATGTTTCTACCTGTACGCGGGTCAGCACCTTGGAGAGCAGCGACTCGCAAAGTCCTGTCACCGTCAATTTTAACTTCATGTCTTTGTTCCGTGGCTTTATTACAAAAAATCCCACATCAGTTGGTTTTACGCAGCAACGGTTGGATTGTGTGTGTGTAATGCAAACATTGGTTTATATAAAAAGTTTGTTGTTTGTTTGTTTTTATGCAGGATGAACTTGATGAATTCACACAAGATAAGAGCAAAGTCCGGCCATGGTGTTATTGGAGGTCGCCCTGTTCTCATGTACACACTTCCCGAGATGTATGGTGCCAAGGACAGCATGAAACCCGGTGACATGGTGGAGTTGGCCCTTTGCAAGCAAGAGTGTTCATCCAAAGACCAAAACCCATGTGATGAAAGTGTGTTTGAGCTCTGCTGTCTTTTAATGCAGGAAAAGGGATGGATGCTCCTACAGATGCATCTTCTGCTGCTGAACTGTACATTTTATTAAGAAGTGAAATTATGATGAATATCTAAGGCTGGACAACTGTACCTGAGCTCTGGAGGAGCACTAATGCAGACTTCATCATATAAGACTCCATACAGGCCACATAATTAAAGCAGTATTCAAATAGACTGGATAAATGTGATGCTGTAAGATTCTATAACAAACTTGTACACAAAAAAAAGTAGTGCTGGGCAACGATTAAAATTTTTAATCGTGATTAATCGCATTGTTACGCACAAAATGTCTCTTTCCTTTAAAAGAAGGCCTACGGTTATATAAAGAAAATACAGTAAATGTTGGTTTACTAACACGACATCAGGGGTCTCCAACCTGCGACTCTGGAGCTGCAAGTGTCTCTCTGGACCTTCCACAATGTCTCTAAATACGTGGCTAAAATATTTTTTAAATCTTTCTTGTCATTAGGTTGGAAACCAGGAACTTTTTTTTCTTTTACTTTACATCATTTTCCACAAATATCTACATCCCTTAGAAGAAAGTCTGTTTATCCTCTTTTTTAATAAAGGTTTTATGTTTTTGTTTACTTTAAAACCTAAAAACAGAAATAAAAATGTGGTTCTTTAAAAATAATAAACATCCTATGGTGGTTCTTCATTAAAAATATATATTAAGTTTCCTTTTTGAAAAGTCTGGTAACATTTGCAGCTCTAAAGGAGTTTTATTTAGCTGGCTGAGGGAAAAATGTCTCTTTGGATTGGAAAGGCTGCAGACCCCTGCACTAAACACATAAACAGGTTTAGCAGCAGTTTTCTCTTTAAACAGCAACAGTTAAAATATTTCTTCATATATATTTATAAAATCACATATTTATGAGAAAGAAGGATGAAATGTTCAGGATTTACTAACTAAAAGGTAAAAAGTCAGCAGGATGAATTTAAAGCTGTGAAGCTGCTTCCTTCTAAACACAGAAGGAACAATATGTGATGAATATCAGCATCAGGTGAACAGACAGAAAGCAGGATGAGAATCTCACAGCTTCTAGATGGTGAGGAGAGAGAAATATTCACAATATGCACAATAACTTCCATCCATGCACCTTCACTGCTTCATTACCCACATTTCTGGCCTATAATTTCTCTAAACTTTCATTTTTAGCTTGACTGCACCTGCAGTCTCCGCTACCGGGAGTTAAGGGGTTAACATCTCGTTTCCGGGTGTAACGTCAGGTCTGTAGATGTAAATATAAACATGTGTGGTATCCACAGAAAGTCCAGAATCTCAGCTACCAGCTCAGTAAAACCATTTCTATCACCAACAAACACAGTTAAGACAACAAATAATTCAAAGAGCAGCTACATAAAGTCCAAAAAATACATAAACACAGATGATGTTTCCCCATGAACACGAACAAACGGCTCCTCTACTGAAAGCTCACATCTTACAGATTCCACAGCTGGAAGTTTCATCTCCCTACGACCAAGATTCACCGAACCAGAGACAGAAGAAGACCCGATTTATGCTGCACGTTTGTAAAAGTCAGAAAGCATGTCTTACCTTTCCTGTCTGGCATAAATTAAAACCGCATCAATTAAAAAGAAAAAAAAAGTTCCTAGTGGTCTTTTGGGAGCAGTTTACCATCCAGAAATCACGATGTTCTGCCATCTGCATGGGTTTAGACAAAGAGAAAAGTCGGTTCTTCTTCTTCTTTTTTAAGTTCCAGACAGAAAACGTCTCTTCATTTTAATAAACCCGCTCTCTCCTGATTACATCAGACGCACCGCTGCAGCAGGGAAGAGAGACATGGACGCCATGTTTCTCTCATCAAAGCCAGCGGCCAGAAAAAAACAAAACAAACAAAAAACCTTAATGCGCGATTAAAGAAATTAACGGCGTTAATACAGCGTTGCGTTAACACGTGATTAATGCGTTAACGGCACTAACAAAAAGAAAATATTAAAATGAGCATAACCACTTACATATCCAATTTATCTCATTTATTTATTTGGATAATTTACTCGGAGAGGGAAATTCATCAATTAATTTTCCTTTTCACTGAAAATATCCAGAAACATAAGACATTGTTGTGTGAGGGTAATATCTGGTGATTATAGGTCTCCTCAAATAACTTCATCCCTCTGTTTCTACCAACTTCTTTTGTCTGAGGACTTTCACCAAATCACTTTCAAGCATCAGAAACTTCTTACCAATGTTAATTTGTTTAAGATGTAAAACGCAAAACTCCTGAGTTGAAACATGGAAATAATGAAGAGGTTTAAAATACAGTTAGACTCATTTTTATGGATTTTTAATGTCATCAAATGTTAAGGACTCAAATGGCATCAGTTTCATAGAATAAGCCAGTTACATGCCCTCTACTGGCTGGTGGTGGAACTGCAGTTTGTTAAATACTACCCTCTTGTGGCTGATGTTGGAACTGCAGTTTATTAGTTACATGCCCTTTACTGGCTGATGGTGGAACTGCACTTTATTTGTTGAGTCCTTAGATGAAACGGATGTCATTTCCACTTCTTAATAAATCTATTCCACAGTTATAAAATATTTTAATATTACCTTTAATTTTAATATTACTTATAATTATTCAGACCTGGGAGTCATTCTTGTACCACCCTGTCATGGACAACATGCACACAATGACCATCAATACATTAAATCATTTCTAAAAACTGTGTGTTTTTATACCAGTAAATTGTCCTTTATTAGACATTAATATTTGAAAATGTAATTCAAGTTTAAAACAACTGCACAGGTATATATGCTTCATCGGTACCACCTCTTCATAATGAAAAATGTGACAGGGTGGTAAATTTCAACATTAATTAGCTGCCAGTTCACTACATGGTAAGCTAGCTGACTCAGCATATCTGATTTCAATCTGAAATATAATTTTGTTTTCTTTAATATTGCTCTTCCTTAAGGAAAAAAAAAGTTTTCTTGATCTATTTTGCGTGACGGGGTGGTGACATCAAGCTTGACTTATGCCTTCTTGACATTAATCTGATAACTGAAAGCATGTGTCTGTGGTTTGTTCAAAAAGAAATACAATTTCATTATGAGGATTCTTGCCCCCCTCCCCTCTTTCTGTTTCCCTGCAAATGACAGTTGCCAAGAATACCTGAACATAAATGTACAAATGAGCATTTCTGTCTTCAGGTGGATATTGAGAAGCTGGATTACAACCTGCCACTGTTCTTTTACGGATTATCTGAAACTGATCATCCGCTGGAGCTCTTGGCCTGTAAGGGAATCCATGAAATGCTGGAATGCGGAGGGTCCAAGATCCTTCCTGTCATTCCTCATCTGATTCAGCCCATCCGCAGTAAGTCTGAGACCTGTCAACTCTTACATTTTACCAAACACACATAACACATTGTCTCTATCTGTGTTTTTTTTCTTTTGCATCATTCTACCTTGACTGTGTTTAGGTGTTATTTCTGTAAAAATGGCCCTGCTGTATGACAGCAGAGAGAGTTCAACAGGCTGGAGCATAACACCAGCTTGTCTGTTGTACAGTCAAGTTGATGAAAATTTATTCTTAATTTGCTGATCATTTATCTATTTGAATATGTTTTACTAAGCTGCAGTTAGTAGAGCTCTCACGGCCACTATGCCCTGTCTTCATAAACTTTTGCATCATTTTTGCAAACTTCTCTATAATATATTAAATGAAAGGCCGAATATAGCTGATGCGACATTCCATCTGAAATGGATATATTTTAAAAATATACCTATTCAGCAAGCCCCCTCTGTCCTCTACATGCATGTGCTGATGAAACGGTAGTTGGTAACCGTGGCAACAGAAACTCAGACGCCGGGCAGCAGACGCCAGATCAGAGCAGCCTGCAGGCTTATTGAACATGTAGGAAACTATCTGTGGACTTTGACTGTTTGAAACAAAATGTTGCATCATCCTCTGGACACACACAAGCTGTAAGAGCTGAAACCGCCTCTGAAATGATTCTGTCACGTAACATAACTGCAGCCGACCAAGCTGCAGGTTCTGTGTCAGAGACGGTTACCTTGGCAACATGTCACAACAAAATAGTCCACTCAGCTGCTTCTTATGAAAAACTTACGATTTTACCGGTAAAAACAACATTAACACATTAATAATTTATTTAATATTTTTTCTTTCTTAATGGACCATGGTATAAGCGGGATAATGCCCTCCGAGGTGGCCATCATCATAAATTAATGGACTTCGCGGAGACAACCGGTTCACGCCTCCACGTCGGTGAATCCACCTTTAACTTGATGAACTGTTAATAAAGAACACACACAGATTAAATAGAATTTCTTTCTTTCTTTTTTAATATCAAAGCATGGACATTCTCTCATCAACTTCTGTAAAAGACTAACCCACAAAATACCTCTGCTTAGTGTTTCCTACAAACATTTAAACAGCCTTTCAAATACAAAACGCAAGAAAAATCTAATGAACACTTAAATCACCAATACTTAATATACCATAATAAAGTTACCATAAGTAAAGGTTTTATGGAAAAATAACAAAACCTGTACAAATTGTATAAGAAATTAATGTGCATGACCACTTACATTTCCAATTTATTTACAATGGGTCTATGAAATGAAATAAATATGCAGAAATGTAAACATACTGAATTAGGAAATGTATTACTGTTAACATATTTATGAAAAAATGAACATTCACAAAAACAGTTTGTCTTGCAAGACTGTAGGAAGACTGAGATTTCTTAAACTGCAGGTTATTTCCTCCTCAGCCGCCAAATGGAACAACTTTGCTTACTACCTCATTTGTAAATGCCTGTGCATGTTAGGTTGTAAGAACTTCACACAGAATTTGTTTCTCCATTTCACTTAGTGTGCAGTGTGAATCCAGGAGACCTGAAGACAAGCAGCATTCAGTCTTTGACCACAGTTTTTAAGTAAATAGCTCCTTTTTAAACTTAACTATGCCATTCATATCTTATCTTTGTAGGAATGTACAAATAAAGAAATGAACAACCTTTAAAGGTAAAAATGTCAGATGAAACTCTCCTGCATGACAGTTTTACCTTTAACTGCCAAGGAAAATGGACACACTGCTATCTGGAGCCATTAATGCAGTTCTATTTTACAAAATAAAGTCTAAACAGTGTGATAACAGGACTAGGCCAGGGTGGGCTATTTAAAAGAAAGCAAAGTTATGAGCTCCGTCCTCTCTGCAAAGAACAAGACTTTCCGTTTAGAGAATTCTCCCTAATTGTGGGCAATCACAGCATTTCCAGAACCAAAAACCCTCCACCATGCATGACACGTTGTATGACATTAACATGTTTTCTGTGTTTCACACAGCAAATGATAACATCCTACAGCTTAGTGAACTTAGTGAACGCTTTGAACAAGCTTCATCTAAAGGTTCCATGTAACTTAGTAAGAGAAATATATCACTTAAGAAAAACTGGTCCTTGTCATTGCTTTAGAAACCCTGGCCTGGCAACAATATGGCTACAGCCATGGCTATGAAGCAACACACTGTGTCCTAGATAATGTCCATCACCTAAACATTGCTCTCAAGGATGTCATTGAACTCAGCACGGAAGTCTGGGAAACGTTCGTAGCAGTCAGGTAGCTGCAGAAACTTTCCACAGGTGCCACCAATTGGCCGTCTAGTGAAATCAGACATTACTATAAACTCCACAGTTACACTGTTTGACACAATCAAATCTGACCCTGTGCAGAATCTCAAAAACCTCCCAAGTTTTTCTTCATCAAGTTCTCCAATATATCTTCTAAGATGATGTTCAAGCTCTTTTGGCTTTGCTGTCAAATCTGCTGGGAATCTCAACATCTTTAACACCTTCTTAGATGTCGCTTTAAGGTTTGCATACATCATTGTCAGCTGTTCATCATTTAGATTGATCCAAGGTTTTGTGATGTCCTTCCAGCAGCAACAACAAACATTGGCTTCTGCACAAGCTCCTTGTGGGAAATTTCTATTACAATGTCTTTAAGGGTGTCTGCTGAGACCGTTCTTCTGCAAGCATCATTGTCGAGGACCTCCAGAAGCTCATCAGGTTGGACAGAGGAGAAATCTTGTAAAGATGCTGAAGGATCTCTCGCTCTTGGTTGATTACAAACTGAAGAAAGGCCTCTGTCAAGTCACTGTAAACTTCTCCAAAAAACATCTCCTCCAAAAAGGGGGGCGGAGCTTAATGGGAAGATGGTGGTAATCTTGGTGTTCTCTAAGGAGAATTCTGCCAGTGGCTTTCCAGGTATCAGCCTTGAAATCATGTCTGATGAAGGTACTTTCATTGTTGTCCCCAGTGTGCAGCGATCGTAGAATTCATGCCAAAAAGCAGCCTGACCCACTACCAGCTTCCTCAGTGTTATCTGGGAGTAATCGCCTCACCTCCAGTGGACTGGTCAAAATGTCTGGATCAGAAAATGCTTCAGTCATGTCATTAAAACAATTTACTGTCATCTGGCTCAAACTCAGCCCCTCGGTTTGGACCAAAGACAGTTTCAGGGTCGGAGTTCTCATGAAGTTCTTCTCCAAGGGTTATTTGTTCTGGAAGAAAAATTGTATCCCTGTGAAATCTCTGGTAAGATCAAATGGATCTCTGAAGCAACTGGGAGATCAGATATGACGGTGTGGTTTGTAATATTTGAGCAGACTGTGGCAACCTGTTCCTGGTCTTGATCTGAGTAAAGAGACACCTGAGACAGGGATTGGGTGTCAGAAACTTCAATCATCTCATCTGGAACCTCAAAGCTGGAACCATCTTGCCTTCTGACTGACTTGTAGAGGAATCTTCACTGACTGCTTTTGGCTGAGTGGCAACGTAGAAACACAGCTTGGGAAGTTTAACAGGGTCGTAAATTGTGCCAATTGAGACACCATCAGAAAAGATGTTTTGTTTAAAGTCCCAAACATCAAATCTGAAGTCAGATTCATGACCTTTACTCCAAGTACCATTTGGGAAAAGATTCTTCCCTCTTTTAGAATCTCATCATCTCCAGCACTGATGTCCATAACAACCTTTCTTGTGCCGCCTCCTTGTTTTGTCCTGACTTGCTTAGTTTCATGTTTCTCCTTGTGTATCCAGCCGATTTCAATTGTCCGTGTGTTTAGTTTTCGTCTGGATTGTGGTTGTGAAGTTTCCGGCTCCTCTTCACTTTGTCTCTTTTCTTTTCTTAACTTCATTTTCTCACCCAGTTTTTCAAAAAGACCCAATTTTTGTTTTGAAACTGGTTTTTGTAAAAATGTAAAAGTGGTTCTGTTTCCGTATGAGGGAACATAGTTGGCCAAAGCTGAATCATCCATAAGCTGAATGACATCTGTTGTGGAAATTTCATATATTCACTATAATATTGTGCTATACTGATCACTCTCAAGGTAAACAGATTGTTTAATTTCTTGGTAACAGAGATTTTTACTGAGTAGCCTGTGGCTATCTTAAAGTTGATGCATTTCCTTAGAGCAGTTCACACTGACCTGTGTGACTTATCTGAATACTAGCCAGATACCTTCAGGATGACCCAGCAGGGCATCCTGCCTTAATGTCACTGGGGTTGTTTATGTGCTCAATAAGTGTCTAATCCTGTGTGAGGAACAGACAGTCTCTTTGTTTTTATCCTACAAGATATATGATGTGCTGTGATGTGATCATTCTGCTTAAAAGATGTTGCCTGTGTGTTTCTTATCAGATTCTGTTCAGACCTCTGAACAGTCTCTTGAATTGCATTTCTATTCTTTCTATTCTTTCTATTCCTTGTATTCTAATTCTGTGTTCAATAAACTTGTAATCATTTTTCACTTCAGAACCAGACTCCTCATCCTTGACAGAGTAACTTTGCCTCTACATAGCCATGTCAATCTGGAAAGCAAAGGAATATCTTGAATGAGACAAATAATTTAATGTACAATACTTTTGAATCTTACTTGTTATTCTAGAAAACAAGCACAGCAGACAGGGAGGTCAACAAATAGCTGAAGAGGAAAATATTCAGTGTTTTAGCACCATGCCATCACCTGAACGGTAAACTGAACAATAAAAGTGTCGTTAATGTTCCAGCTGAAGTTTGACATACTTGGACTCAGCAGCTGCAGATGTCTTTCTTTTTCCTGCTCCCCCATTTTAGGGTCATATATCATTTTCTTGCAGATGTAATTTTCATTTTCTCAAAGAATAAATTTGATAGAAACCATATTTTAGAAAAGCTCTAGACTTTCTGTCTTATTCATGGGGTTCGTCTTTTTTTCATGCTACTGTAAATAATGTAATCTTCGATAGCTAATCAAGTTAGAAACAATGGCGTGTGTTTAGCTAACGATACCTGATATAGTTCATGTCATTTCCAGTTTAAACCTGTTCACAACGTGAAGAATCACAATAAAGAGATACGATGAGGCTTTAATAAAACTCAACCGTGACTCACTTTCACATCAAGAAGCTGCTCACACACGTTGTATCTGTCATGTGGTCGTCCTCTGTCTTTATTTCTTTTACTTTATTCACATTTCTACTTTATTCGCCACATTTCTACTTTATTCTCCACATTGCTACTTTATTCTCCACATTTCTACTTTTTACCCACATTTCTAATTTATTCTCCACATTTCTAATTTATTCTCCACATTTCTACTTTATTCTCCACATTTCTACTTTATTCTCCACATATCTAATTTTTCCCCACATTTCTACTTTATTCTCCACATATCTACTTTTTCCCCACATTTCTACTTTATTCTCCACATTTCTACTTTTTCCCCACATTTCTACTTTATTCTCCACATTTCTACTTTTTTTTTTTTTTTTTAATTTAACCAGATAAAAAACCCATTGAGATCATGATCTCTTTCACAAGGGTGACCTGGCCAAGAGGTCTGCAGCACGTCATAAACAGACAAACAGTATGAGAACCAAAACAAAGAAACAACACAAAATTAAACATACAATATCACCAATGCAATAACATTTTCAACATAGAGTGCATGTACTATCCAAGCAATTTTAAAACAGACAACGAATTAAGATTTATAACACAGGCACTGTCCAATAGTCTCACTCTGTCTGTCCTTTAATATAGAGCGGAAAGCTCCAAGAGGAATAATTTCAAGAAGTTTCAGTTTGGACTGTGGAGTGTTCCATGCTGTGGGGGCAGCAAAGCTAAATGCTCTTTTTCCAAATTCAGACCTTACTCGTGGAACAGATAAAACAAGTGTAGAACAAGATCGCAAGGCATAGCAGCTGCTTGTTTTCTGCAGTAAAGTGCACAAATAAGGAGGACTCAAGCTTAAGAGAGCCTAAATTAGGGTCAGCCAGTGTGCATACCTATGGGCACTCAGAGAAGGCAAGATTGATTTTGCATATAGTTCACAGTGATGGGTGAGATAACTGCAGCCTGTGACAAATCTCAGTGCCGCATGAAATACAGTGTCCAAGGACTGGAGACATTTGGACGAAGCACTCAAATAAAGCACGTCCCCATAGTCGAGAATGGGCAAGAAGGTCGCTGTCACTAATTTCTTTCTGACCCTGAGAGAGAAGCAGGTTCTATTTCTGAAAAGGAAACCAAGCTTCGCCCTAAGTTTAGAGACCAGATTATTTATATGAGTTTTAAAAGAGAGCTGTTGATCTATGATAAAACCCAAGTACTTGTAATGTGAGACCTGCTCTATAGATTTTCCATTTGATGTTGTGATATTTGGAATATTCTGCTGTAGCATCTTTGAATGATGGAAGACCATCAGCTTGGTTTTGTCTGTATTTAAAACCAATTTAAGATCATATAAACGAGACTGGACAATGTTAAAAGCAGATTGTAAAAACTCAAAAGCCTCAGTGAGAGAGGTAGAACAGCAATAAATAATGGTATCGTCTGCATAAAAATGGTACATTGAATTTGATAAGTTATTACAGAGATTGTTTATATAGATTGAAAATAAAATGGGTCCCAGCACTGAGCCTTGAGGTACCCCTTTGGTAATGTCCAAAAAAGAAGAGGTGGTTCCCCCCACCTGAACACATTGTGTTCTATTTGATAGGTAGTTGGCAAACCAGGCAGCTGCATGTGTAGATAAGCCAGTGTGATGTAATGCTTGTACCAACAATCTGTGGTCTACTATATCAAATATATCAATATATCAAATGCTTTTGATAAATCAATAAAAAGAGCTACACAATATTTTTTGCTGTCCAGAGCCTCAGTTAAGTCATTTAGGACTTTCAGAGTAGCTGTAACAGTGCTGTGCTGTTTTCTAAAACCAGATTAGAGTGGAGATAAAATATTATGCGATTCTAAAAATTCTTTTAACTGGTCACTGATTATCCTCTCAAACAATTTGGCTAAAATACATAATTTGGATATTGGTCTGTAGTTGTTTACATTTGTAGGTTTGCCCCCTTTCAGCAGGGGGAGAACGAAGGCTGACTTCCAAATTTTTGGAATTTTATTGCTCACAAGACTCAGGTTAAAAATATGTCAGAGAGGCTCAGCAATAAAATCAGCAGCCAACTTTAAGTAAAGGGATTCAATTTTATCAGGCCCTGCTGCTTTATTTGTGTCCAGCCTCTTTAGTTTATTTTTTACCTCAGAGGCAAATATAGACATGAACTCGAAAGGACAAGTGATGGGACCACTCACTGCATGTGGAGTCAAGGGTGTATTTACATTGGGCAGACCAGTATTTTTCAATTCAGGGTGTAGTGACTCGAACAAAGACCCCGCAGAAATAAAATGATCATTAAAACAATTAAGAATAGCTGTCTTGTCGGTCAGTGTACCTGATTGAGTAACTAAAAAACTTGGCAAGTCATTAGTTGCCACATGACTTATAGAAGATTTTATGACTTGCCAAAACTTTTTAGGGTCATTTATATTCCTTATGGATTCATTCAGATAAAAATCAGACTTAACACGTTTAATAAGCGAAGTACATTTATTTCTAAGCTGGCGAAAGCTGAGCCAGTCTACTTCCAACTTTGTTTTCCGGGCCCTGGCCCAAGCAATGTCTCCCTCTTTGAGGAAGTTTCCAGTTTCAGAGGAAAACCATGGATTATTTCTTCCCTTCACCCTAAATTTTCTAAAAGGAGCATGTTTATTGACTATTCGTTGGAATTCGTCATAAAAGTATTTTAGAGCCAACTCTACATCGTCAAAAAGAGAAACTCTACTCCACTCAAAGGCAGCTATGTCGTGCATAAAAGCCAAGATGCAAAAGTTTTTGACATCTCTTTTACATATAATATTGGGCTTAGACCTTGGAAGCTTAGAATTTCTTATAGCTGCAATGGTACAATGATCACTCAGGTCATTCGCAAATACACCTGTATCCGTGTACTTATGGGGAGCATTTGTTAAGATAAGGTCAAGTAAGGAAGATTTTGATGGGTTTTTAATATGGGGCCGAGTTGAGGCATTGATCAATTGAGTTAAATTTAGTGAGTCACAAAAAGCTTTAAGATTATCAGACGAGGCAGTGAACCAGTCAAGATTTAAATCACCCATCAAAAGAAGCTCACTGGGATTGAGCCCAGTCACGCAAGATGCAAGAGAGTCGAGGGCTTCAGGGGAGGCAGAAGAAGGTCTGTAACAACCTATAATTGTGAGAGCTTGGCCATGGGAGAATTCAAGCCTCAGGGCAAGGAGTTCAAAATGTTTGGTGATGGAGAGAGAAGATAGCAAGGTAACGTGAAATTTATTTTTTATGTATATAGCCACCCCTCCACCTTTTCGTGGGCGATCACACCGGAAGACATTATACCCACTGATAGCAATATCCCTGTCAGAGACAGCTTTACTTAGCCACGTTTCTGATAAAATAAGGATATCTGCATTAGTTATTTGAATCCAGATCTTGACGGAATCTAGTTTGGGGAGCAAGCTCCTAATGTTTAAAGGAAGTAATCCTAGGCCTGTCCTGGCTCTGAATTCATCAGGAGTACTAATGTTATTTAAAACAGGGCCTGGATTTGGTTGTACATTGCCTGATAGCAAGAGTAAAAGCAATATAAAAATTCTTCGTTTTATATTGTGAGATGACCCAGTGACAGTGTTAACTGACTTCCCACTGTTATAGAAATTGACTTCACTATAGGTGAAACATCTTTTCAAGACAAAAATACACCATAAGCGAAGTTGGTTAAAATTTTTTAAGACTGCCCAACAGGAGGATATCCATAGGGGCACTGACAACTCACACGACTCAATAGTTTCTAAAGACCAGGCAATTGTTATAGCATTTGGCAAAGTCAAAGATTGGTGGTGCACTTGTTCGGGTACACCACCACAGTTGTGGAAAGCTGGTCCAGGAAGAAGCAAGAAACCCAGGGACAGTGCAAAAGTTAAAATCATTGTTAAATTATTTCACCAGATTCAAAGTGAAGGATTAAAAAAGAGGGGAGATGGGGAGTCACCTGCAGGAGAATGCTAGATAATCTTCAGGTTGGCTTTGGTAAGCTGAAGCTGGCAGAGATGTAAGCTGTAGCTGGTGATGAAGGCCTGAAGCTAGCAGGGACCCAGGCTGTAGCTGTCGAAAAGCCAGGCTGAGCTGAGGCTAGTAAAGACCCAGGCTGTATTCAGGCCAGGCTGAGCTAGCAGAGACCCAGGCTGTAGCTGATGAAGGCCAGGCTGAAGCAAGCAGAGATCCAGGCTGTAGCTGATGAATGCCGGGCTGAAGCTAGCAGAGATCCAGGCTTTAGTCAGGTCAGGCTGGGGCTAGCAGAGATCCAGGCTGTAGTAGGTGAAGGCCAGGCTGAAGCTAGCAGAGATCCAGGCTGTAGCTGATGAAGGCCAGGCTGAAGCTAGCAGAGATCCAGGCTGTAGTCGGTGAAGGCCAGGTTGAGCTGCGGCTAGCAAGGATCCAGGCTGTAGCTGATGAAGGCCAGGCTGAGACTACCAGAGATCCAGGTTATAGATGGTGAGGCTAGGCTGAGACCAGTAGAGATCCAGGCTATAGTTTATGGAAGGCCCGATGAGCTAAGGCAAGCAAGGATCCAGACTGCAGCTGCTGGAAGCCGGTAGATTTTAAAATTCAGTGAGCACACGGAAGGCTCTTTATGGAGGATTTTAGATTAAGCCTTCCTTAGTCAACTTTCCAGCAAAGAAAAGTGAATAAAACGCACTAAAATGGATGTAAATTAAGAGCAAACTGACAAGCACACAAACAGGAGACAGTGCTGGCAGCCAATTCTCAACATTTCTACTTTATTCTCACCATTTCTGCTTTATTCTCCACATATCTACTTTTTCTCCACATTTCTACTTTATTCTCTATGTGATGCAGGAAGAAAAAAAAAATCATCCTCCACATATTTTCTCAGTTTGGCCCTAATACTGTTGTTCACAGCATTTCATGACACCTATGCCATGAAACATTGCTGCTAGTGTCTTCATGTGGTCAGCTGGCTTTTTCTCCATGTTTTCATTGAAGACTTGTTTGGCAACTGCTGTTTTTCATAGCCTGACTTTTTCATTTTTCCTATTTTTTGTGTTTTTATGGTCATCCTGCAGATTCCTTTCCAACCTGACGTAACTCTTCCCCTGTTGCACCTCTTTCACTGCTCTTTTCAACTCAAGAGGAGCTGAAACCGTGTCTGTCTTATGTTTGTATTTGTGTGTTATGATGGATTTTGGTCTAAAATTAAGAATGCTGCATAGTTTTAGTGATCAAAGGTAAGAATACAATGTACAATTAACAATAAAATTCAAATGAAGTAGTACATAGTAAATAATCAGAAGATGGGGTATCCCAGGCCCTTTGGCACAAATCACCCCAAGCCCACCATTTTGAAAAAGATGCATCCCCCAGATGTTTTGAGCTAGCATCATGCTAACTGTATAGACTCATGGTGTCGCTTACTAAAGTACTAAAATGTGTGTAAACTATTTTCAGAGTTGTCCATAATTGTTTAAACACAGCAATCAAAAACCTTCATTGTAAAAATTTTACTCTGGAGGGTAAAAAGTTGTTTGTTGAAATTAAATGTGCTTCCCTCTCAAGCCATGTGTCTCCCTTCTTTGGAGGATGAGTGAAATGGATGCCGCTTGAAAAATATGTGGTCACATGACCAATTTCTTCCATGGTTTTCTAGATAACGGGGGGGGGGGCACTATTTGCCCCTTGGCACAAATGACCCCACTCTCCCCTACAGAATATAAAGTGATTTTTGATCCGAGAAACGTTTAGATTTGGTCAGAACTGCAGTATTTCTTGCTATTTTTGTCTGAACAAACTTAATATGTGACTTCCAGCATTTTCTGTAGTTGATAATAACACCAAGAAATTTATAATCATAAACCCTTTCACTTATTACATCCTCTATTTTCACTTGTCTCCCAGCATCTGTACCACAGCTTCCAAACAACATCATCTTAGTTTTATTTCAATTCACTGGTAATTCATTTCAATCAAACCATCTTTTTACTTCCTTCATTTCCTGTGGGATTGTTCCAGAACCTGCTGCAAGTCTTCTCCAGGACATAAAATACTGCTATCATCTGCAAACAGGATTAGTTTCATGTATCTGAGACTTTCCACATATCATTTATGTAGAGAATAAATAGTTTTGGCCCCAACACAGATCCCTGGGGGACTCCACAAACAAGGTCACTTAACCTGTGCAAGCCGGTACGCCGCATTTGTTTACAGGGCTGTCAACTGTCATGCATCGGCCATGAGACTCACGCATTTGAGTGGTTTCTCACGCTCTCACGCTAAACCCCATGCTGAAATACACATCAAGAGCAATGTCTGCTAACTGAGAGGTTCGGGAGGATTCCCAGTGGGCCGTGTTACTTTTGGGCCAGTGTCCCAGCGTTTGTGAAAAAAGATGAGGCTCGTCGTGCTCATAGATCAATCTGACACACAGTGATGATGGAGATATTTCAGCTTTACAGACACTTTTCTACTTTTTAAATACAATGGTATGGACAGTTTTTCCTGTCTGAGCCCCATGTTTAATATTTTTTAATATATTTTTTGAAGAGCAGTTTTATTTACAGAACAGACTTTAATTTTTATCATAATTATTGGTTTTGTTTTGTCATTTAAATTTTATTCCAGTTCTAGTATAAAATGTTCTTTAGAAATTAAAGTGTATTGATATTTCAAAGGGTTTACCTGCATTATTATGGCATTGTCATTATATTAGTTAAAAATGGCCACAAAATGACAGCATTGTTGCTATGCGTAATGTTATCGCTAATCACGATAATTTCTGAGAAAATTTATCGCCCAGCCAAATTTATCGCAACAGGCCTAGATCATCGTCATCATCAACACAAATGATTCAAGATTAGTCACAACTGAAATAATTTTTTAAATGATTTATTAGACATAAAGAAATGAAGCATGATTTAAAACCATTTTAACTTCAAAAATAAAATTCCAGTGAGTTACTAGAGTAAAAAAAAGTAAAAACAAAGAAAACAAAATGAAATTTGAGAGAAAATATCAAACCACATGAAATGTAATAAAAGAGAAATTACATCATATTTATTTTTCATTAAACATCAAATATTTTAACAAAAGGTCTAAAATAATCTGAATGAAAATAAACATAAAATTTATTTGTGAAAGTTTTAATGAAAATTCTTTAAATTCTACATTTCAAGAAGAAAGTCAAACATTTGCGGTGAAAAATGAAGGAAAACATGAAATTTGTGATGTGAAAATGAATCTTTAATTCAACATGTGAAAATGTCAGAAAGTCCAAATAAAGTCAGAATGAAGCAAACAAACTAAGAGTGAAACACTGGGAGGATTTTCATTTCCAGCATCATGAAGTGGAACTAACTGCAGCTGACATGAAGTGAACACAACATCATGATATTTAGTGTGAAGCTTTGACTGGAAACAACATGTGGATCCTGGAAGAAGCACAGCTTCCATCTTTAAAGGACTGGAAGAGGAAGAAGTTTCCAAGGAACCATTTAGAAGAGTTTCACACACAAACTGATTGAATCCATGAATCTGAAAAGATGTTTCTGAGTGAAAGAGACAGACATGTACAGACTGAACTATCTGTTCACCAGTCAGAGTTTCTCTGCTACCATCACACTCTTTACACTCAACACAGAGACACCCAGGAACCAGACCTGGAACCAGACCTGGTACCAAAGACCCCAAATCCAGCATAGAGATGATGAGTGAATGTGGTGATGAAGGTGTGGAGGTGTATCAGTGAGTCAGAGGAGACTCTGTAGAAGGACAGAGAGCCAGCAGAACAGTCCACATACACTGCTACTCTGTTAGAGACAGAGGAGGAGGAGGAGGAGATGCGTGTTTCTATGTTATTGTGCCAAACAGAGTAACCTTCAACATCAGAGCAGCTCAGACTCCAGGACTGATCATTGTATCCAAACAAACAGTCGTTGATGTCTCCTTTCCTTCTGATTTCTCTGTAACTCACTGATATAAAAACGTTTCCTCTCCACTCGACCTCCCAGTAGCAGCGACCAGTCAGAACATTTTCACACAGCAGCTGAGGACAGAAAAATCTGTCTGGATGATCAGGATATGACTGAAGCTCCTTCACACGTGTCACCTTCCTGTTGTTGTCAGACAGTTTGAGGTTTCTGTCCACTGTGTCCATGTGGATGGTGAGTGGACAGGAATCTGATGGAGAGAACAAACACAATCCAGCTGCAGTTATTGATCTATTGACACTTTGATGCTGACTGATGAATGAGTGATGGGACAGTGTGAAGATGGTTGAATGTGATGAATCCAATGAAAAACACACTTACACTTCCTCACACCTCCTGGTCTCAACCATGGTTCTCCAGCAGGCTCCACCCTGAAAGGAGGACGGGGTCAGAGCATGCTAACATGGACATTACATGGCTCTCATACACACTTTGTTCTACACTGAGAAAGGAACAGTCCAACATCTGGACACGTCCACCTGATTGGAGCATCTCCAGACTAGAAGGAGCAGAATCAGGAAGCTGATTGGTCCACACCCACACCAAGAAAACTGCTTTGTGGAAGTCCCAGTTTCTTCTTTCAACCATCTTCTCCTTTTCATCTCTTCACAGATGAAGAACTCTGCAGAAACTCCTGATCTAACCAAGAGCTGCATCTTCTCTCTGCCCTGAAGTCTTATTGATCAGCTTCTGACAATAATCTCCTCTGCAGAGCAGATTGGCTCAGATTCTTTGTTGTGACTGAGCTGGGAAATGTTAAAGTGGTTCTTTTCCTGCACATGAAGCTAAATGACTGTCAGAGACTCTGTTTGAGGCCATGATGTGTGTGTTTGGAGCTGTGACGCTTGTTTCCTACTGACCACTAACAGCTGCTTCATCATCACACTGAGGATTTGTTCCCTCACATTATTCCTGCAGATCCTGCTGCTGTGTGGACACAAACACGTTTCTTTCTAAAGCAGGAACAAATCAGAGGGATCAGCAGCATCAACTCACCACACTTCTTCCACATCTGATCCAGTCTGCTGATTCATTTCCAGTTTGAAGTGCAGCCACATCACCAGCTTCTACTGACTCCAACATCTACACTGTTATTGAAGCTGATTGATCATCTGATGGATGATTGAATTAGTAATTACTGAATCAGCAGCATGGGATCATCAAAGCTCTAAAGTCCTGAGTGAAGAGGAGAGGTTAGACTGCCTCTGGTGGTCAGACATGGAGCTGCAGCTGCTGAAATACAGGATGTGACAGGATTCAGGAAAGTCTGTCTCATCTTTCCTCAACATCAGCTGTGAACATACTGAGTCCTTTCACGTTAACCAGGAAACCTGATGTAACATCATCATCTTCATCACAACACACACACCCTGCCATCTCCATCACCTCCTCCAGCACCCGATCCAGCCGTTATCACATGACTGAAGCAGCATTATCAGTGGTTATCAGTCCATTCCTAAGGGACAGTAGGGCTCTACTCCGCCTCCTAGTGGCTCCAGTAGGTCCTTATCATCTATTTACACCACTGATCAGCAGCACTGATACAGGAAGACTCCTGATCCAGTCCCACAGGAATCCAGTCCACCGGCAGGTCTGAAATCTTTAGCATGACGCTGCATTTTCTGGTAAAACAACCTACATTTAAGTCATGTGACTGCTGAGTGAATATTGAGTGTAAAGTGACAAAGTCTGGACAGAAATCCAGTGACTCTCTCAGTCATTTTCATTCATGTCCTCATTATGAGTCCAGATCATCAAACACTAAGCCAGACTTCAGGAGCATGAAGAAGTAAAGAACTTGTGTTTTCCTGTCTAACTCCTCTTTTCAGATCAGATCAGGGGGAGGGGCTCCACTGACTGTCTCCATCATTGTGATCAGCTGTGTGCAGCTAATTGAAGGAAACTGATAAAAACTGCAACGACACTCATGTGTGACGTTGCACGGAGCACCGGCACCAACAGAAGACGACATGAATGAAAGAATCTAGAGGGAACGAGTCTTCAGGGACCAGAATACTTCCTGCTCTATATGTGTCTGATCTAAATTCATGTTGTGGGTCTGTTGCTGTGATTCAGCATCAGGAGCCTCCAGTAAGTGGGAGAATCACTGAGCATCATCATTCATGGGAAGCTTTTTATCCATCATGTGTTTAAATGTATCTATACAGAGGTAGGAATACAGGTCTGATCAACACGTGCACATTTCCACATGGACTGATTTCTAAAGAGAACTTTACAAGAACATGACTGTTCACACGCTTTTATAAATATCTGTGCTAAGCTAAGCTAAGCTAACATTTCCTGGAGCATCTCTGTGTCTGATCCAGGGTCAGAGGACAGAAAAGATGTTTCTATGACAGAATGTCCCTTTAACCTGCAGAGATGTTTCCAGACTGAAGAAACTCTGAGCAACAGACAGTTATCACTGTTGTTCCTGCAGATGTTCTCCTTGGAGACTCTCCTACTCACATATCTGCTGTGAGCAAAGGAAAAATGCTCCTACATGTGTGATGGTTCATATAACACTCATATCCAGCATGAAGCAGGACTGAGTGAAGGACAGAGAAAACGTCTGCAGATCTTCCTCCTCTATCAGACATTGTGTGGCTGCAGCAGCCTCTCCATACCTGAGTCTGTGTGGATCCTTCAGTGCAGCCATCAGCAGCTTCACTCCTGAGTCTCCTGGATGGTTGTATCTCAGGTCCAGCTCTCTCAGATGGGAGGGGTTGGAGGTCAGAGCTGAGGCCAGAGAAGCACAGCCTTCCTCTGTGATCAGACATCCTGACAGGCTGCAGAAAACAACACGTATGACAGAAACTCTGAGAGAACTGCTGTGAAACTAAAGCTGAACGTCATCAGATGTTCAGAGAAACTGGACCTGTCTCACATTATTGGCTTTGTGTCTTCATTGTTTTTATGCTTTATTCAAACCTGACAAACAATAAACAGACAGTGAAAGTAAATCCAGTCCAGTTTGTACAAGATGCACATGAAGAAAGAAACGGAATGAAGAGGAAAAATAAAGTAGAAAATAAAATAAAGTATAGAAAGTAAACAAATAGAAATGAAAGAAAAACTGGCGTGACAGACTTCATAATATTCTATATATAATAATAGTATTTGTGAGAGTTTATTGGCTGAAAAGCTGTGAATGAATATTAATTATTGATCTGCATTTCTGATTAGAAATCAGTTTTAGAGACTTAAAGTAAAAATCAGCTTCAATCAGAAACAGCTTAAATGCTGCTGTTGGATTGTGAAATGTACTTTTATGGATGTGGAATTTTCCTCCTAAAATATAAAGATGGACAAAAGTGCATAATTTTTTTCTTTGGTTCAAACTAAGTAACGATGTTCTTCCTTCTATGTTCATTTCATGAGTTGTTCTGCACAGAACATCGTTCTCACCTTCTTTCCAACATGCTTTACTGTCTGGAACCAGAAAACAAGCTGCTTTTAATAAAGCTTTATTGCTTTACAACATGTCTACAAACATGTGGGAAAAGCCACTATATCCATGTTATCCGTGTTCTATGTGTTAAGGCAGCTCTTGAACTCAGAGGAATAACATAAAGGAGAACAGAAAGGGGATTAAGAACAAACAGCAGGTGGGTCTCAGCCTAGTAACATGAACAAGTCCATCCAGGAAAGAAGTCTTTGGCTTCTTTTCATTTTCTACAAAGACATTCTGAGAAGATTTTCACTTCATTCTTCAACCATTAAAGTGGGTTTAGTTCTGGCAGATTTACATCTATGAATAAAATGTTTGGCCAGCAGATCAAGTTATTCCCAAGAAATTCCAAGTTCTTCTCCTTGAATGTTCCAGCAGTGACTCAGCACATATTCAGAGGGGCGCTGGGATATTTTCTGAGTGAAGCCACTTTGAAAGACGTCCGAGATTCATACGCTTGTTTGCAGTAGAAAAATAAGTTCTGTTGTTTCCATTTCTGTCTCACAGAATCCACATGAGTTGTTCTCCAAGTTAAATTTTTCATGTAGGAAGTTGTGTGATGGGAATATTCCATTTAGGATTTTAAAGACACTTCTTTAGTTGTAGGTAGAAGTGGATGAGACAAATATCTTTTCCTTCTTTTCCTGATGTTTCTGTATCATCGTCCTTAAGAATGTCCTTTCTTTTTAAGTGGAAAGGGTAATAGTGGCTGTTAAGCCGTTTCCAATGAATCTGTTATTGAAGTCAAACTGTTCAAGTGTCGCCGCTGATCCAGAGCGGCTTCAGTTCTACTGGAATATCAGAACGCTCCCTGGTTTGTTGGATCATTCTTCTCACAGTAATGGGAACTGCTTTTAACTTTATTATACTCTTGAATTGTGCAGTGAAATTTCAGTTAATTACAGGAATCTGGATCATTTAATAGTTCACCTGTATCGTCCATTAGGTGGGTGATAGACCAGATTCCCTTTCCATCCGAGTCCTTAAGAACATTGATTTTCTATTCCATAGGATGCATCGGTTGTTCCAAAGGGGTGTATTGTGTGGTGTAACATGATGGCAGAACAATAACTTCCAGTAGAGGTGAACTTGCTGGTGGAAATCTGATCATTTGCAGGTAGTTTGCGTACATCATCGTCACATCATAGTACAAAGTCAGTACCTCCCATTTTTTGGAAAACTGCCCTGAGCCAAATGGCAAAGCTCTCGATTTACCAGTCGATCTACGTTCCTACCCTCACCTATGGTCATGAGCTGTGGGTAATGACCGAAAGAACGAGATCTCGAATACAAGCGGCCGAAATGAGTTTCCTCCGCAGGGTGGCCGGGCTCTCCCTTAGAGATAGGGTGAGAAGCTCAGTGATCCGGGAGGGGCTCAGAGTAGAGCCGCTTCTCCTCCACATCGAGAGGAGCCAGATGAGGTGGCTCGGGCATCTGGTCAGGATGCCTCCTGGACGCCTCCGTGCTGAGG
Source organism: Melanotaenia boesemani (assembly GCF_017639745.1). Taxonomy (NCBI): domain Eukaryota; kingdom Metazoa; phylum Chordata; class Actinopteri; order Atheriniformes; family Melanotaeniidae; genus Melanotaenia; species Melanotaenia boesemani. The sequence continues at coordinate 10,753,614 of NC_055683.1, read as the reverse complement.
CGTTTGGGGTCTGCCCCGGGGCCTCCTTCCGGGGCAGACCCAGGACACGCTGGACAGACTACATCTCTCGGCTGGCCTGGGAACGCCAGTGGATCCCTTCGGTTGAGCTGATGGATGTGGCCAGGGAGAGGGAAGTCTGGGTTTCCCTGCTTAGGCAGCTGCCCCCGCATCCCGACTCCGGATAAGCGGAAGAAAATGGATGGATGGATGCCCTGGGAATGCAGAACCAGAAAGAATCTCTGTGTCTAGTAAAGGAATTTAAGCATTTAAGTTTTAAACCTCCTTTCATTACAGCAAAGTCTATGGCGTGTACACCAGAGGCGTTTCTAGCCCATTGTGGGGGCTGAAGCCCCTGTAGTAAAGACTGGGTTGTGGGTGTTGGACTGAGCCTCTGTGACGGTGGGAGGGAAGTGACGTAGTAGAGTTGGGGTTCGTTCCGGTTTTAGCCACGAGTGAAGCAGACGAGTTCTGCTGTAGAAGTTCTCCTCTGCCTACGTGAGACGTCCTACAGAGGTTTATGTCAGCTGGTTCATTATCCTGAGTGTTAAGTCAATGAGGAAAGTGAGGATTTCCTGTTGGCTCAGTTCTATCTGATACGAGCGAAGTTAAGCTCAGACATTTACCCGTAACAGGGCGGAGTCTCTGTTAGGTGGATGTATGGGTGTTAGTCAGCAGACACTTCCATAAGTCTGCCTAGATATCCGTGTTCTTCCACGGTGCAGGTGAGGGTTTTGTTGGGGGGAAAGGAGACACGGTGCCATGTTCATGACGGGAGAGCGTGAGCGACACATGCTGCCGTGGATGTATACCCGCGCTGGCCACCAGGTGGCGCCAACGCTCCATCTGGATTAGTCCAGCCAGCGAGACGCTCCTTAATAGTAATGCTGACATTATGTGGGGACCAGTTAGCTGCTTGGGCTTCTTCAGGCAGGGGGATGTTTATCCTCAGACCTGCTGGTTTATATGTTACTGTTTAGTGCAGGTCTGCTTGAGGGTATTGTGTGTATCATGCTTGTGTAACACAGCCTGTAATATTGAGTCCAGTTACTGACTGATGTCTGCTTGTTGGTGCAGGACTGGTATGACACTGCTGAGCTGAACTACTGTAAATAAACGGAGCTGGACCCACAGTTCAAGATAAAGATACTCCATCCGCCTCCTCCCTGTATTCTGACCCATACACCATCTTGTTTACCGTAAAGCACCTAAACCAACTGGTTTGCTCATCTATCTACATAACAACCCCTAAACTGAATCCCAGCACCCCTAACATTTCTAGTTTTATTTAACAAACTAGAAATGTGTAAAAACCATACTGTGCTTGGTTGAAACATAATATTTTAAGAAGAAAAATATTATTCTTGTTTTCTCTAAAATGGTGTGATCCCACCTGCCTTCCCCACCTCGGGCTCTGAGCTCTCTGCACAGAGCGATGCTGCCTTCCTGAGTGTCTGCTGTAGTGGTGGAAGAACCTGGCTTAAACCAGGAGATGTGGCACAATTCTTAACTTCTACCACTCAATACCAACACATTCTTATCATCAGCAGTCCTCATGTTTGCTGCATTTAAGCTTAGGTTACTCTTTATGTTGGTAGGTAGGAGTTAGCCAACGTTTTTCTAGCTAAGAAACGTTAGCAGTGGTCAGTACCACTGTCCTCTGTTTGAACTGGAATGAGAGAAGCTGCTGTTATGTATGTGCATGTGTTCATATTAAAGCCAAGATGCTACTGACCAGCTAACTGACTGGATGCACATTAACATTATAACCCTGGTTTTGTGTCTGTGTGTGTGTACAGACACACAGACTCATCATGGACATAAAATGTTATTTTTGTAAAACAGAGCCAGGTTCAGGTAAAAGTGTGAGATCAAATGGTGTGTCTATCAAGAATAAGTAATAAGTTGTTGTAAGTTGGATCAGTGTATCAGTGTTTTTATCTCTTATTAGATATAAAACACATCGTTCGGTTATTTGCATTTTGGTTGACTGTACAAATAGAGAGAGGAGCAGAGAGGACTTTAATTATTAGTATTTTTAATAGTATTTTTCATTTTCATACAATGTTTTCACCGAGTTAAATAAAATCTATTTGTGTATGATCGTCAGTCCAAAGAGCGAGAGATGAAAAAGGAGGAGAGGAGAGAGAGGAAGGTCAGGAAGAAACCGGTAAGAAGAGAGAGTTGAACACCAGAAAGTAATCCACAGATTTACCAATGAGGAGACATACAAGGAATAATCTGCAGTATCCACACAAAGATAGCATACATGCAGACATGGTACCATCGGCAGGGTTGTTTCTCTTTTTATAACTGTGTTATTATTATTATTATTATTATTATTATTATTATTATTATTATTATTATTAGTAGTAGTAGTAGTAGTAGTAGTAGTGTTATATTACAATTATTGCCATTATTATTTAGCAGATGTCAAGCACGTTTTAGTGTATTTTTATTGATGTATTATATAATAAATAGATTGTAAAACTCCATTTCTGTTAATGTGTTTACATAGTGTGTGTTTCACACAATTTCAAATTAAAGCCCAAAAAATAAACCCAAGGTCCATTCTTGGTATTTCTGGTTCTTGCTATAGGGGGCTGGTTTACTCCAGAAACATCCATACTTCTTTATGTGTATGTTGAGGAGCTGCTGTATCAGAATGAGTTGTCTTCCTCCAGAAATTAGAGTTACAATAAGTTTCTACTATGATTCCATCCATTCCTCTTCTGCTGCGGTTCAGCATTTAAACAACCGTCATCAGAATTGATGGTTTAGTCACATAATTTACCAAAAAGTGTTTTGCTTTTCTTTCACAAATGTGGGAATGAAATTGTGTTAAAATATATAAGACGGTGAAATTTCTCTAGCCTGGCCGGGCATCTGTCTGGGTACTCAGCCCCCCTACACCTCTGATCCTAGAACCGCCCCTGGTTTACACCACCATCCTTGCTGGTTTTCACTCGGCTTTCCTTATATAGTGGCATTTGTTTTTCCAAAAAAAGCTGGAATGAATGCTGTTAATCTGTTGGATTATCTTGTCAGAGATTTCCAGTGAGAATGCAGGATAAATAACCTGACTAACTTTCCATCTTAGTTAGGAGCACTCTTCCACATATAGTTGTGTCCCTTTGAAGCCATGAATTAAGAACAGATTTTATTTTTATCTATATTTTTTACATGCTCTCTTTTTCTCTTATTTCTTGTGTTTGTGTGATGGTGATACCCAAATATTTTACTTCAGTTTTAATTGTGATATTACAAACTGACTGAGCTGTTTGGTCATGTAGAGTAAATATCTCATATTTATCAGTATTTCATTTTACAGCTGGTGTCTTAGAAAACTGGTTCATAAATTCAAGTACAATGGGAATTTCTCTCTCATCTTCTAAAAACAATGTTGTGTCATCTGCAAATTGGCTTATCAAAACGTTTCTGTCCAAAATGTTAATACCTTCAACCCCATTGTTTGTAAGACTGACTGACAGCAACTCAGCGACCATTATAATCAGCGAGGGTGAGGTGTTGCATCCTTGTCTGATCCCCTCCTGACTGGAAACCTCCGACATGTACCGGGCTCCAAAGCTACACAGCTGTTGATGTCATTGTGTAGCATATCAATTAGTTCAATACATTTATTTCTAAAGCCAAATTCTGTGAGTGTTCTAAAATGAAAGGATGTTCGGCTGAATCAAAGCTTTCTAGAAGTCCAGGAATAGAAGGTAGCCACTTCCTGTAAACATGTCACTGTAGGCAGTGAAGTCCAGGACCAACCTGATGTTATTGTAAATTATTCTTCCACCAAGGAAGCCAGATTGTGTTTCACTGATGATCTGATTTATACCGGTATTGCTGCAAGTTTCCTGATAAGAGTTTCTACTCTGTGTTTAATAGTGTGATTGGTCTCAGGGTGTCCAGTAGTCTTTGTCCTTACCATGTGTTGGGATTAGTGTTATAAGCCCTTGTTTCATGCTTGGCAGTAATTCTTTTTTTTCTATGCATGTGTTACAGCTGCCACTCATTGCCTCCACCTGGGGCTCATCGTGCAGGTAAACGCCTGCCCTCTGTTGCCTGTTTGGAGTTGGCTGGTACTGTCATGCCTTTGCGGAGACGGCGCAGCGGCTAAAGCGGGGCATGCTAACCTCGGTGGCGGAAAAGACAACATGCTACAGATGTCCTCAGATGGCTCTGACTGTCACGCTGCACAAAAACAAAAGCAACATTTATTCTTTCAAACTGTCAATCACGCCCGTGTGCTCTGGGACGTAAAGTGCAAACCAAAGGGAATACTAGGCGGTCAATTAAACATACACAGCCTTATTTCCAAAGACGATCAGATCTCTGCACTTCTGCTGGACTCAAACTTGGACTATCTCTGTTTAACAGAATCATGGCTTCATAGCAATAAACCAGCTAATATGATAGACATTGCTGGGTATCAGTGCTTTAGAAAGGACAGAAACACAGGCAAGGGGGTATTAATATACATCAAATACAAATTTAAATGTCATTTAGTTGAACTGAATACCCCACAGGAATATCTAGCCTTGAACATAATTTTATCACCTACTATAAACTTTAATATTGTTGTCCTCTATAATCCACCTTCACATACTGTTACCTTTTATGATGAATTCAGTTATGTAGTGAAGCAACTTGACTCCTATAGAGAGACATTATGGTACAGTGACTTTAATATCAATTGGTCTGACAAAAACTGTAAACGAAAACTAAAAGCAGTTATGACACAAAGGGCCGACAAGGAAAACCAGACAGACTAAGACCCTCACTGACCCGGCATTTACTAACAAACCAGAACATATAACAAGAACTTATAATCTGATAACAGGAATCTCGGACCACAACATGACTGACTGTTAAGAAACTGACTAGAAAGCGCCTGCAGTATTTTGGTAAACCTGATAGTGAAAAAATAAAATGCATTATTCCAAAATCTAAAACTGTACAATTTGAAAGGGAAGTCACTAACATAAACTGGGAACAGATTACGGATCTAGATGATGTAGAGGAGTGCAGTAATTATATGACAGCAGCTATCACAGGACTAAAAGAAATTTACAAAGCAAATAAAATCTAGACAAAAAGAATTCACTGTAGCCTGGATAAATAATGAAATACACAAACTGATGCGAGATTTGGCTCTGAAAACATCACAACGTTCAAAACTTAATACTGACCTTTTGATTTACAAAAGCCTAAGAAATAAAGTAGAACTGGAACTGCGCAAAGCAAAAGCAACATTTTACACCCAATTAATTGACAATGTTAAGGGTAGCAATAAAACACTTTGGAAGCATTTAGGTAATTTAACTAACAAATCAAATAAAAACAGGAAGATTGCAAAACTTACCATTAATGGCAAGAATATAACCAACAGTGCCACTATGGCTAATGAGTTCAATTCATGTGTTCAGTTGAAGAACTAGCAAAACATTTTCAGCCTGCAGAAAATCAAAATTTTAACAGCAAAAATTGTCCCAACAGATGTTTTTATATTAAAGAGGTCCAGGAAGCGAAAGTTGCAGAAATAATTCATAAACAAAAAATTCAAATAATATTTATAATATGAATAGTTATTTTCTTGAAAAATACAGAGGTGTGCTGGTTAAACCACTGACACATCTTGTTAACCTCTCCATAAGAATTTGTGCATTTCCTAATGCCTGGAAAAAAAGCAGTAATCATCCCAGTATTCAAAACAGGAAGTCAGGAGTCCGTTTAAATATCGCCCCATATCAATCTTACAAGTCTTATCTAAAGTCATTGAAAAAGTTGTAGCAGCACAATTGATTGAGTATTTAGCAGCCAGACAGCTCCTCCACCCACAGCAGTTTGATTTTAAACCAGGTTATTCAAGTGAATTAGCAAACTGCTGTTAAATTAAAAATGTAAAGAAGTCCCTGGACAAGGGCAATGTGGTGGGAGTTAAATGTTTAACATCTACATGCTCCCACTGGCACAGGTCATAAAGAAAAACAAAATTAGTTACCATAGCTATGCAGATGACACACAGATATATATTACAATGTCACCAGGAGATCGAGGCCCCGTACAGGTTCTTGGTAAATGCATTGAGGAGATTAATGACTGGATGTGTCTAAACTTTCTTCAGTTAAACAAAAACAAAACTGAGGTGATTGTCTTTGGTGTGAAAGAGAAACGATTAAAGGTCAACACAGAGCTTCAGTCTATACACCTAAAAACCACCAACCAGGCCAGAAATCTGGGTGTAGTGATGGGCTTAAACCTTAACTTTGAAAAACACATTAAGGGAATTACAAAGTCAGCCTACTATCACCTTAAGAATATATCAAGGGTAAAAGATGTGATGTCTCAGCAGGACCTGGAAAAACTAGTCCATGCTTTCATCTTTAGTCAACTTGATTATTGTAACAGTGTTTTTACAGGTTCTAACTAAAAATTCAATTAGACACCTGCAGCTGATCCAGAACTCTGCTGCTCGAGTCCTCACTAAGACCAAGAAAGTGGACCACATCAGTCCAGCTCTGAGGTCTTTACACTGGCTGCCTGTTTGTCAGAGGATAGATTTTAAAGTTCTGCTGCTGGTCTATAAAGCTCTGAATGGTTTAGGACCAAAATACATCAGTGACCTCCTTACTGACCCAGTATGAACCTACCAGAACCCTCAGGTCATCTGGATCCAGTTTCTTATCAGTCCCCAGAGTCAAAACCAGACATGGAGAAGCTGCATTCAGCTTCTATGCTCCACATGTCTGGAACAAACTCCCAGAAAGCCTCAAATCAGCTGAAACATTCAGTTTATTTAGTTCCAGGTTAAAGACCCACCTGTTCTTTGCTGCATGGACTAGTTTTTATTTAGAAGTCAAAATCTACATCTGGTTCTTTAAGCTGGAATCATGTTTTAATATTGTCTTTCCCCACACTGAAATTTTATTTCTTGCATTTTATCTATTTTATTTTAGCACCTTCGTTCTGGTTTCATTTCATTAATTTAATCTCTTTTAGTCTTTTTAATCTTTTTTTTATTATTAATGCACTTGTATTGCTTTCTGCACCCTGCTGAAATATTTTATGTACAGCACTTTGAATTGTCTTGTACATGAAATGTGCTATACAAATAAATTTGCCCTGCCTTGCCTTGCCTATATTTATTGACTTTAAAAAGGCTTTCGATACGGTCAACCATACTTTGCTTATATATAAAATGTCAGGTTTTAATTTATCAGCTGTAGCAGTAATCTGGTTAACATCTTATTGTCAGTCTAGAGCACAGTGTGTTAAAGTAGATCAGGACATATCTGCACTTTCACACATAAAAATGGGTATTCCACAAGGCTCGATGCTCTGCCCACTGCTGTTTAGTCTTTTTATGAATAACTTACTTCTGCACTGCTCAGGTGCCAGCTGTCAGCTCTATGCAGACGACAGAGATGGGGGGACTCGAGTCGATGACTTGACTCGAGTCCGACTCGAGTCGCCAGATTTGTGACTTACTTGATCAACATTAAGAAAAGACTTGACTTTGACTGCATGCCTAGAATGAGTCTATGTGTATTTAAAACTTTATTTTCAGACGTTATAGAAGTTTTGGTGTTTAAGCTCATTGATGCAAACACAAATGGTCAAAAAAGAGCTAATTAAGGCACCAATTTAGACGGGAAGAAAAACAACTGCATACATAAATTTGAACTAGGTCTCTTTTTCTGACCATACAATGCATATGCATCCCTGAGCTTAAACACCAAAACTGACTAGTGTGCTTTCTAAATATCTTATGTATGCATGCAATGAGGCTATATTAAAACTTTACTTTCAGATGTTGTGACTCCTTTGTAGGCAGTAATGGCAAGCTGTGTGCAGCGAATACATGAGTTTAAAATGTATTTTTTTCTCTCCCCCCCTCTGTCCCAAATGTTTAGATATGAAGGGTACCTTCGCTCAAAAGCAGCTCCTACGACAGACTCAAGTCAGCCCCAGATCTCCCAGTTCATCATAAGCAACAAGCAACACTACAGTACTAGCCATCCCCAGCAGAACGCCATTACACGTTCAATACGTTTAGATCTGGTTATTGATTGCAACTTGCCATTGTCTATCATATTCAAAATTAAAATAAAAAATTTGCTGTTTTGAATTCATTCATGTTGAGCTGATTCATTAACTTCTCAGCTTACATAAAAAAGATTTTGATTCTGAAAAACAGTTTTGGTGAAATACAGACAAATCTAATGACTTGACTCGTGACTCGACTTGGACTTGACTTACTTGATCCTCCCATAGAGACGACTTGGACTTACTTGAGACTTGAGGACTAAGACTTGCATGTATGGGACTTACTCCCATCTCTGGCAGACAATGCAGTTCTTTATGCACCCGCTAAGTCACCTGAGCAGGCGGCAGACAAACTGTCCATCTGTATGTCTGACATCCAGCAGTGGCTCATCCAAAATCAGTTAGCTCTAAATCTTTCAAAAACAGTGTCTATGTGTTTGTCTATTAAGAAATTAGATTTAAAAGAAACATTTAAATTTACCTAAAAAATGAAATAATAAATACTGTAATGGAATTTAAATATCTTGGATTGGTCCTTGATCCGCAACTTAAATTCGATAAACAAATAAAGAAAATCTCAAAAACAATACAAAGTAATCTAAATAGTTTTAAACTAATCAAAAACTGCATACCAAACCAGGCTGCCCTGCTGTACATGCATGTTAGCATGGGCACCAGGCCGCTCCTACTGCTACCAAACGTATAAGCTCGCTATACAATCGAGCACTAAAATTTATGGACAAAATTCCAATCTGCCATCATCATTGTATCATCATTAAATAATATAATCTAATGAGCTTTGATAGCTTTAGCAATAATTGTTTCATTAAATTAATTCACAAATGTATTAATTGTTTCGCACCTTAGCCACTAAGTACATTTATTGAGAGACAAAACAGCAACAGATTCACCAGAAATACCACAAATCACAACTGTAAAATCCCGTACTGCAGGACTAGCTTTGGACAGACAGCGTTCTCTGTTAAGAGCTCTAAGCTCTGGAACTCACTACCATCTGACATTAAGACCAAAGCTGACGCTAAAAGATTTACTTCCAGGCTTAAGAACTGGCTAAAGACAAACCAGAACTGTACTAATTTTTAAATACTGTAATTTCCTGTGTGGGTGTTAAATGGGTGGGATTGTTGTATGTGCTGATAACTGAAGACATTGTTTTATTTTTTTATAGTGTTTTATTGAGGGGTGAGACATGTGAACACCCCATGTTGTATTTGTGATGTTTTATTGTTTTGTATTGTAGTGTGTATAGTCACTGTTGTCTGTGTTTTGTGTAAAAGTCTAACTAGGGACGAGCATTGAGAATTAGCCTTGGCTAAAATGCTGTCGTGTGTGACATGACTCATGAAACATACTTGTCCCTACTAAATAAATACATTTTTATTTGATAAAAAGAAAACGCAGTAAATTTTGGTTTACAAACACTACATCAGGGGTCTCCAACCTGCGACTCTGGAGCTGCAAGTAGCTCTCTGGACCTTCCACAATGCCTCTAAATACGTGGCTAAAATATTCTTGTCATTAGGTTGGAAACTATGGACTATTTGTTGTTTTTACTTTACATCATTTTCCACAAATATCTACATCCCTTAGAAGAAAGTCTGTCTATTCTCTTTTTATACAAGTTTTATGTTTTTCTTTATTTAAAACCGATAAATGGAAATAAAAACGAGACTGAAGATGGGTCTAGCTTTAACTGTCATGTGACTGTTGCATGTTCTACTAGTTTAGCAGCAAGCTGTGCACACATGGACTATGAAGAAAAACGTTGTGGTGTAAGAGACCTAAATCAGAGACACACATACATCTGATATTCATACAAACAGTTGAACCAGAGCCGTCATCCTCATTCGTTTTTTTAACACTGTTTTCTCGAAATAACAGGTTATTTAAATACAGGGTGGCAGGGGGCCTGGAGATGTTCCTGGTCCATCACAGAACCAACACAAAGAGAAAAACATTCAATCAGACTCACTCACTCCTAGAGAGAGTTTAGAGACTTTTGCTGCAGGATGATGCAGGCATTCTTTCTAGACAGAAATTAGTTCCCAAAGTCATCTCCATCCTTTTATGGGATACTGACAAAGCAGTATTAAGAGCATAATCATCTCAATTTCTACCTACAAAATTAAAGAAAGAAAACAACAAGAAGCTGAACTGGAACAGAAAATAAAACAACTACAAACATCTTCGCTTCTAACCCAACTGAAGAGTAGGGCTGCATGATTATGACCAAAATAATAATCACGATTATTTTGATCAATATTGTTTTCTTCCGCTTATCCAGAGTCGGGTCGCGGGGGCAGCTGCCTAAGCAGGGAAACCCAGACTTCCCTCTCCCCGGCCACATTCACTAGCTCATCCGAAGGGATCCCGAGGTGTTCCCAGGCCAGCCGAGAGATGTAGTCTGTCCAGCGTGTCCTGGGTCTGCCCCGTGGCCTCCTTCCGGTGGGACGTGCCCGGAACACCTCACCACGGAGGCGTCCAGGAGGCATCCTGACCAGATGCCCGAGCCACCTCATCTGGCTCCTCTCGATGTGGAGGAGAAGCGGCTCTACTCTGAGCCCCTCCCGGATCACCGAGCTTCTCTCCCTATCTCTAAGGGAGAGCCCGGCCACCCTGCGGAGGAAACTCATTTCGGCCGCTTGTATTCGAGATCTCGTTCTTTCGGTCATTACCCACAGCTCATGACCATAGGTGAGGGTAGGAACGCAGATTGACCGGTAAATCGAGAGCTTTGCCTTTTGGCTCAGCTCTCTCTTCACCACGACAGACCGATGCAGAGCCCGCATCACTGCGGACGCCACACCGATCCGCCTGTCGATCTCCCGCTCCATCCTTCCCTCACTCGTGAACAAGACCCCGAGATATGTAAACTCCTCCACTTGGGGGAGGACCCCATCGCAGACCCGGAGAGAGCACTCCACCCTTTTTCGGCTGAGGACCATGGTTTCGGATTTGGAGGTGCTGATTCTCATCCCAGCCGCTTCACACTCAGCTGCGAATCGCTCCAGTGCGAGCTGAAGATCACGTCCCGATGAAGCCATCGGGACCCTGACGGACCCTCCTCTCAAGCACCCCTCAATAGACTTTACCGGGGAGGCTGAGGAGTGTGATCCCCCTGTAGTTGGAGCACACCCTCCGGTCCCCCTTTTTGAAGAGGGGGACCACCACCTCAGTCTGCCAGTCCAGGGGGACTGTCCCCAATGTCCACGCGATGCTGCAGAGGCGTGTCAACCAAAACAGCCCTACGGCATCCAGAGCCTTAAGGAACTCTGGGCGGACCTCATCCACCCCCGGGGCCTTGCCACCAAGGAGATTTTTAACCACCTCAGCGACCTCAGCCCCAGAGATAGGCGAGCCAGCACCAGCTACCCCAGACTCTGCTTCCTCATCAGAAGTCGTGTTGGTGGGATTGAGGAGGTCTTCGAAGTATTCCCTCCACCGCCTCACAACGTCTCGAGTCAAGGTCAGCAGCCCCCCATCCCCACTGTACACAGTGTTGACGGAGCACTGCTTTCCCCTCCTGAGCCGCCGGATGGTGGACCAGAATCTCCTCGAAGCCGTCCGGAAGTCATTCTCCATGGCCTCTCCAAACTCCTCCCACGCCCGAGCTTTTGCCTTAGCGACCGCCGAAGCCGCGCTCCGCTTAGCCCGCCAATACCCATCAGCTGCCTCTGGAGTCCCACAGGCCAAAAAGGCCCGACAGGACTCCTTCAGCTTGACGGCATCCCTTACTGCGGGTGTCCACCAACGAGTTCGGGGGTTACCGCCACGACAGGCACCGACGACCTTACGGCCACAGCTGCGGCTGGCCGCCTCGACAATAGAGGCATGGAACACAGCCCATTCAGACTCAATGTCCCCCGCCTCACCCGGGACTTGGTTGAAACTCTGCCGGAGATGGGAGTTGAAACTCTTTCTGACAGGGGACTCTGCCAGACATTCCCAGCAGACCCTCACAACACGCTTGGGCCTGCCAGGCCAGACCGGCATCCTCCCCCACCATCTGAGCCAACTCACCACCAGGTGGTGATCAGTTGACAGCTCCGCCCCTCTCTTCACCCGAGTGTCCAGGACATGCGGCCGAAAGTCCGACGACACGACTACAAAGTCGATCATCGAACTGCGGCCTAGAGTGTCCTGGTGCCAAGTGCACATGTAGACACTCTTATGTCTGAAGAAGGTGTTAGTTATGGACAATCCATGACGAGCACAGAAGTCCAACAACAAAACACCACTCGGATTCAGATCAGGGGGGCCGTTCCTCCCAATCACGCCCCTCCAGGTCATTGCCCACGTGAGCATTGAAGTCCCCCAGCAGAACGAGGGAGTCCCCAGAAGGAGTGCTCTCCAACACACACCCCCCAAGGACTCCAAAAAGGGTGGGTACTCTGAACTGCTATGTGGTTCATAGGCACAAACAACAGTCAGGAACCGTCCCCCCACCCGAAGGCAGAGGGAGGCTACCATTTCGTCCACCGGGGTAAACCCCAACGTACAGGCGCCAAGTTGGGGGGCAATGAGCAGGCCTACTCCTGCTCGGCGCCTCTCACCGGGAGCAACTCCAGAATGGAAGAGGGTCCAGACCCTCTCGAGGGCAGTTGTTCCAGAGCCCAAGCTATGCGTCGAGGTGAGTCCAACTATATCTAGCCGGAACCTCTCAACCTCGCGCACCAGCTCAGGCTCCTTTCCCGCCAGACAGGTGACATTCCACGTCCCTAGAGCTAGCTTTTGCAGCCGAGGATCAGACCACCAGGGTCCCCGCCTCTGGCAGCTGCCCAGCTCACAATGCACCCGACCCCTATGGCCCCTCCCGTAGGTGGTGAGCCCACGGGAGGAGAGGCCCATGTCTCCCTTTCGGGCTGAGCCCGACCGGGCCCCATGGGCAAAGGCCCGGCCACCAGGCGCTCACCTCCGTGCCCCACCTCCAGGCCTGGCTCCAGAGGGGGAGCCCCACATCCGGGCAAGGGAAACCTTGGTCCTTGTTTTTTCATCATCATAAGGGTTCTGTGAGCCACACTTCGTCTGGTCCCTCCCCTAGACACCTGTTTGCCATGGGTGACCCTACCAGGGGCATACGCCCCCGACAACATAGCTGCTAGGATCGTCAGGACACACAAACTCCTCCACCAAGATAAGGTGGTGGCTCGTGGACTTTACTTTGAAAAAAAAAATAAAAAAAATATTGTAATCATGATTATTAATCATGATCATTCACCGTGTCTGGAAAAAACATATTTTTATTGCAACAATTATAAACAAACTATGCAGCAACAATTTTTAGTGAAAAATTAAACTTTAAATTAGAAAAGATAGATAATGCAAAAAAATGACATTTACCATTCATTTTTGAGAAGTTAATGTAAATTGTAACGCTAGTGACCTACTCCATTGGCTGCTCCGACCAGCTCCACAAAACAAACAAACTAACGAGTTCTTCTGTCCTTCATTCACAGGTTCCACTCTGAACAGATGTTACAGTCGTGGCAAAACTACTGCTTCTAGTTTTTGAACCAATTTGAGACTTGACCATTTTCAGTTCGTTTCTCCTCATTCCAGGTTCATCTTGGATATCTCCAAAGAAGATGGTTGCTTGCTATCTTGTTTTTCCACAAACTCCACAATATACTGAAACGTGACTCTACAGTAAAACTTCTCCTGAGTATCACAAACCGTGCTTCTCCACTGATCCCACAACTTATAAGGAAGCTTTCTTATAGTGGTTTACATGTTTGATGGAACATTTAAGTCACTCAAAGAATTTCCCATGGAATTGCGACATTCTTGTAAGAAATAACTACAGGCTTGTAAAGCTTTGATGTCTTCTGCTGTTGAAGTAGTGACTTTGCCTTTGAATATCCCTGAGAAACAGACAAATGTTGACAACTTCGGACTAAATCTCTGGGTTGACCCTTCATATACTGCTCAAGGTAATACAAACAATCCTTCTGGCTTTGAGTTCTTCCTTCCATGTTATGTTCAAAAGCTCTTATGAATGTTTGGTATTGCAGGGGATCTCCATCAAAAACCTGTAGATCTTGTTTAGGTGAAAGAAAAAGCGACTGATGTTCAACCTATAAAGATGTTATTTCATTCTGCTTTTCCAGAACTGTGAGGAAACGCTGATCTGTGTTGCTCTCTAATGCAGATACAGATGAGTCAGGAGAACTATGTGTAGCTGTTTGATGTAAAGCAGCATTTGATGTTATAGGTAGACCGGCCCCAGTCACAGCAGCAGGAAACCCAACATTATTATTTATCTTTGGTTTCACAGCAGCGTAACTGAGAAAAAAGACATCATCTACAGCCTCTGCAGCAAACGGTTGCGTGTTAAACTCAGGCACAAACGTTGCAGCATTAGCATTCAACTGTGTTCTCTTTCCTCTTTTCAGTTAGCTGTTCATCAGAAACATGACACACAAGAACCTTCCGACGCCTTTAACACACTCACTTTATCCATAGAAGCAGCCAGTTCCATGTCTAAATCTAGCTCCTCCTTCTTTCTCCGCAGCAACTCCTGCTGCTCCTCTAAAACATGCTTTTCTTTCAGCAGTCTCTGATGAGCCAAAAGAGCGGCTGTCAGTCTTTAATCGAGCTGATGATGTTGTGGAGGAAGCGGACTTGCTTACCACTGTACTACGTCTCTTTGTTCTACTAGACACATTAGAAACGCTGTCATCTGGTCTAATGTCATCTATTACATTTTCAATATTACTCAGCATCATTCCTCTTTATCATTGGAAACATTGGATCCTTGACATGATGAACCAACAGCACCACTGCAACAGGTTCTTTTGTCACCTCCAACAACCATTTCTTTGTTTCAGCCACAAAACAATTTTATGTTATTTAACACTATCAAACCACGTATTTTTCTTTTCTTCTTCTTCAAGAGGAAGCATAGGAACTTCCATAGCATGAAGATGATCTGCCTCATTATACAGACTTGATATATTTTCAAGACATGACTGTATTTCTCCAACATTACCAGCACTTTGCATAAGATCTGTAATTTCTCTTATTGCACCTTTGATCCTTTTTACCTTTGCTCGACGTTTTCCTTGGAGCCTTTCAACTTTATTTTCAAAAGCTTTAGCTGTAAGTTTTGTTTGTCTCTTCCCAAGTGTTTTATTTAACTTCATTTTTCATTCATAAAATATCCAGTAACCACAAAAATATTTGCTAATTTCCAACTATACACAGCCTTTATTTATTTATCTATCTATAACTTATGTTTCCACATATACAGTGCGTTATTTTAGTTTAATTCTCCTCTACCTCTTCTCCGGGACTATACTAAACTCAACCCTAGTCTTCTGTGCGTACTAGTGGTGGGTATTTATGTACCCAGATACTGATAGCCTCGAACCAGACTGACCGTCTTAGAACCAGAACTTCGGCAGCATTCCCAAGAGCAACGCTTCAGCTGCTTGACACTTGTACAAAAACACTCACAAAATCCCAAAATATACAAACCAGTACAATCACCTTATGCAAAAGTACCGCTCAGCCTAACAGGGGAAAAAAATCACCCTTTATTAAAAAACAACCATAAATGTTCTCAAACACACTGTGTGTGTGTCGTGATATAGCAACGGCTACAACAGCAAACAAACAGCAGCAAATTGTGATTGAATGGGCTTTACGAGACTTCAATGCACGTTCATGTCTATCGCTCACAACTTGACATATGGCTCCTAGAAAGGATGCTACCGTAGAGAGGGTTGTAATGAAAAAGGCAAAAAATGATGAAAAGACAACCCAAAACTGTGTAAGAGACCTAAATCAGGGACACACAAACATCTGATATTCATACAAACAGCTTCCACAAGTTTGTTACTCATGAATAAAAACTTTAGTTTAGATGAATCCTGACCTGAGAGTTTCCAGTTTGCAGTCTGGACTCTTCAGTCCACCACACAGCTTCTTCAGTCCTGAGTCCTGCAGGTCGTTGTTACTCAGGTCCAGTTCTGTCAGACTGGAGGACTGGGAGCTGAGGACTGAGGACAGAGGTCCACAGCTTGTCTCTGAGAGACCACACACACTCAGCCTGGAGAGAAAGTTACAGAGAAAATGTAAGACGTGAAAAGACTGAATCAGTCAAAGTCAAAGTCAAAGTCACTTTATTTGTCAATTCTGCAGTATGTAGAAGACATACAGAGGATCGAAATTGCTTTTCACACAGACCCAAGGTGCAGACAATAAACATTTAACATACATCTTTTAAGTAAAAGATCAGCACTCATGTTGAACGTCGACTCAAAGAACACCTGTAGAGAAAATCAGGTGTAACTCCACAATGTTTTACCTGTTTCATAGTGTTCTTACTGTTTGTTGACTGTTTCATTTTACACGTGTTTAACTGGTAAAAGAGGTGTTGGTAAAATAATCTCAGTTCAGAAGGACCAACCTGTGACCTCAGAGATGAGTATTAGACACTGATTTATATATGTGCAGCCTCCACAGATGGTCCAGTCAGAACAGATGAGGTATACAGCACCAGTCCAACACACTTCTCCTTATGTCACGCTTTATTGTTGCTGAGTCACATTCTATGTATAAACACATGTATATCTGTAAGCCTGTGGTTTCTATCAAGAGAAATAAAATACACAGAATAATCCTACGGAAGCTGAGAGAGGTCACGCTCATGTTTTTCTAACACTGCCTGTCAAAAACAATACTGGCCGGAGAAAACCCACGCAGAGATGGAGAACATGCGTCAGATATTTTCTACAATCTTTACTCCTGTACCCAGACAACCAAAATACGTCCCATTTTTCTTTAAAAAAGACATCTTCTCTTCTTGTGTCCTTTTATCCAGAAGAAGGCAAATATCCAAAGAATGACCAGCTCCACAAAACAAACTAACGATTTCTTCTCTCCTTTATTCACAGGTTCCACTCTCTTCTGAACAGATGTTACAGTTGTGGCAAAACTACTGCTTCTAGTTTTTAAACCAATTTAAGACTCGACCATTTTCAGTTCTTCTCTCCTCATTCCAGGTTCCTCTTGGATATCTCCAAAATTCCCCTCTACCTCTTCTCTGGGACTATACTAAACTCAACCCTAGTCTTCTGTGCGTACTAGCGGTGGGTATTTATGTACCCAAATACCGATAGCCTCGAACCAGACTGACCGTCTTAGAGCCAGAACTACGGCAGCATTCCCAAACGCAACGCTTCAGCCGCTTGACACACGAACAAAAACACTCACAAAATCCCAAAATAAACAAACCAGTTACAATCACATTATGCTAAAGTACCGCTCAGTCTAACAGGGAAACAAAAATATCCTTTATTAAAAAACAACCATAACTGTTCTCAAACACACTGTGTGTGTTATAGCAACGGCTACGACAGCAAACAAACAGCAAATTGTGAATAAATGAATTTTACGAGACTTCAATGCACGTTCACGTCTACCGCTCACAACTTTAAAAGCAAACTCAAACATCCAGGGTTGTACCGATAATACCATTAAATCTGCTTCAACAAGTAGGCGAATATCTTCTGTTAACAAGATGCTTTTTGTTAACAAAATAAAATAATTACTTTCTATGGACAAAATATTGCAGCGCACCAACTTAAATTTGAACCCAATCACCGCGGCAGGATAAGACATGAGGATTTGTATCAAAGACGCGTCACGCTAAACCAGTGCACTTGTCACCATGTTTTATTTTTCTGTATCCATGTTACAATAGTAAGAAATAAGCACTTACTTCAACTGATGAGCTTCAAGTTGTGCAAGGATAAATCAAACGGTGCATTTAGATGACGGTTAATAGAAAATATCTCCCTAAGCTCACCGTGCCTCCATGCTCCAGGTCCAAACCAGACACAGGTGAGCGTACCCATTAATGAAGATAACACACCCACAATCACCGGTGATGTCACCACGCATGTGCACACACACATTTTATGGGAAAAATAAATAACCTGACATATGGCTCCTAGAAAGGATGCTACCGTGGAGAGGGTTGTAATGAGAAAGGCAAAAAATTATGAAAAGACCTAAAAATGTTTAGAACAGCAGAAAAAAAAAACAAACTAGAAAACTGAATTATTCAGTCAATATTTTCTTTGTTTTGAGGGATCTAAGCATAGCATTTTTATGATACACACTCAAGATTTACCATATAAGGTTCTCTGTCCTACAGACTGGATTCACACACGAACATGTCTTCTATGCACACGAACATCCTATATACAAACTCTATGGTTGGAGGATACAGGACTGAGGAATTTTCTTTGTTTAAACCATATATAAGACAGAACGACACATCAGGTCTTTGGGTCTTCGTTCTGGTTTTAGGACCTCCAGATTTTTCTGCAGAAATCTGTTTTGATGTCTGAACTTTTGTAATAAACTTCTTTTTATTATTCAAATCAGTGTCCAGAGACATTTTTGCCTGAGGTTCAACTTTTCCACATCTCCTTATTAAGATACATCAGTTTTTAAAGTTTAATTTCAACAAGTGTAAATTGTTTTTTAATTAGGATGTCACAACACTTAACTTTTTAAATATGTTTGTCCACACTCTTCATTAATAAACATTAATATCTGACAGTAAGCCAGCGCGGGATCAACCAGCAGCAGCTTTGTACGTTTCATTTCCAGCCTGGAAAGAACATTTTCATCATGACAGCAGATGTGATGAACTATTAGCAAATCAGCTCCAACAAAAGCAGGAAAAAACAACCATCTCCAACATTAAGGACTCAGCAGGAAAGCCGACCCAGATACCCGAAGAAAACAGATGAGGAATGAATGAAGTTATTTCTAAACAACATCAACCTACTACAGTTAAATGAAGACCAAGTTAACATGCTGGACTCACCAATAACACATGAAGAACTTTACACTGCTCTTAAACATCTGCCTAATAACAAAGCACCAGGACCCGACGGCTTTCCTGCTGACTTCTACAACATTTCTGCTCATTCTAGCTCCCCTAGTTTGCTGAGTCATGTCTGAAAAACAATATAATTCCAATATACCAGAAAACATGAATAAAGCTACAATCTCATTCATTTTAAAACCCAACAAAGATCCAACATGACCAGCTAGCTATCGTCCTACATCTCTCCTTAATGTAGACTTAAAATCATCACAAACTGGCTCATAGAACTGAAAATATAATCTCACCTATCATTCACCCTGATCAAACCGGTTTCATTAAAGGCACACACTCATCCAACAACACACGTAGACTTCTTAACCTTATAGACCGCTCAATATCACAACAATCCACAACCATTATAGTCACACTAGACACAGAAAAGACATTCGATAGAGTTAACTGCTCATTTCTCATTTCCACATTGTAAACATTTGGCTTTGTGGAATCATTTATTAACCAGTCAGGCTTTATGTCCAGAAGACACATAATAAACAATATCAGGCTTGTGCTGAACGTTCTTGATCCAGAAATAGTAAATGATGACGGTTTTATGTTATTTCTAGACTTTTATAAGGCCTTTGATACGGTGGAGCATTAATTCATTTTACAATCTTTAAAAACGTTTGTTTTGGGGATGACTTCTATTCAGCTATCGTCACTCTATAAAAACAGTAACAGCTTTATTAAATTAAAAGCTGGTAAATCCCCAAGATTCAGTTTATCTAGAGGTATTAGACAAGGCTGTCCTGCCTCTCCACATCTTTTCCTGTTAGTTGTTCAACCCAATCTGGAATAAAATACCTCTACATTTTAAAAATCTGTGGCATTGGTTCCTTTTTAATGTGTAATTATCATGTTGGTAAAATCCACTCAAACTGTCGGCTTTTCATCACCAAGCCTTCTTATCATGGTTACTTATCTATAAACACAACTTTCTGGAATCTGGAATAACAAGGACATCTTATATAAACACAAACCACTTTATAGAAAACTGGTTTCATACCAGTATTATACTGGTAGATCAGCTGTTTAACAACGAGGGCTTCTTTTAACTTATGAAGAATTTCTGTATAAATACAACATCCCTGTAACGCCTGTGGAGGACGCCAAGGTGTTTGCAGCTATCCCCTCTGGAGTGTGTATGCTTTGTAAACACCAACAGAGGATTGATACCAGTACACACCCCTGCTGTCTCCTCTTCATCCTCCTGTAGGGAAGGTCTGTCTGTCCAGTTATTCCAGAAATAATAATAGATCAGGAAGAAGATTATTTCTAAAGAATATTCTATCATTACCTTGTGCTGTTTGTCAGTGGAACATGTTTGTGGATGATGTGCCATGGAAGCAGGTTTGGCTAATTCCTAATAAATCTCTGATCACTAATAAAAGGAAAGAAATCTCCTTCAGGCTCGTCCATAGCATTTACCAGCTAAAGTCTAGATTCAGAACAGATTTACATGAAATATTCATATACTTTGCAGTTTTAGTAAAAACTCTCCTGAAACGATGGTCCATTTATTTTGGTCTAAAAGTGTTTTAGTAAAAGATCTGCAGTCTGATTCAGGATGAAATTGATGATGTTTTTGCTTTATGTGGAAGGATGTAGTGCTTGGTCTTGTAACGAAGGATCTGCACAACAGTCCTAGTGTGAACTTAATTAATCTCCTTATTATTATGGCCAGATTTCATGTTCATAAGTGTAAATTTACAGGTAGGAAACCAGGCTTCATTTCTTTGTTTGATTAATTCAAACATTACATCCTCTCTATACATTATTCTAAAAAACAAAAAGCAGTTAAAACTGTATGTGTGTGCAGGATGTTTAATATGTAGACATAGTCTTTAACCCCCAGTATGTCTTTTTTCTTTTTCTTTCTCACTTCTCTCTGTTCTCATGTTGAACTAATGTTTCTACATTTAGATACAATAAATTTTCTTTACTATTTACATATTTAAGTTGTTTATTTCCTGTATTCAGAAGTTTTATTTTATTATATAGACAACTGTATTTATTGTCTTTGTAAATGCTTCACGTGTAATAAAGTAGAAATAAATAAAAAGTAAGCCGGTGTCCTGCTTCTGGTGCCTCTGGTCCGGGCTCTGGCCGCCATCACAACCGGCTCATACACCAAAAAACAGCCTGCACAGAGCAGCAGTTTTTACTCATTATTAACCTCTTTATCTCTTTTTATTCATCTTTCTACATCAACTGTACACTATTTATTCTCTTTTTAGTTAACAATTATGAATTAAATCACGCTCCAATCATGTTTAAAATGATTAACTAAATGACCGTCTCTCAATAACTCCACAGCACACTCTTATATACCTCCGGTTGGTTTTAAACATTGTTTTAGAAGCTTAATGACACACATAACAATAATATATCCACAAAATGAGTAATTAGCCGTGGTCGGCAGCAGCTAGCATGCTATGCTAGGCGCTAACTGTTATCACTCACCGGAGTTTTCTCTCCACAAAAACACAATAACACGGTGATGTCCGGTAACTCAGAAACCTCCTCGTGGGTGTGGATACTTTCCAGAATCAATAATTCCACATGAAATGAAGCTTTAACCACTCTTCATCCAGTTATTAGCATTAGCATGCTCTCTCTGAGCTGAAGTCTGTTCTCATTGACATCAGTACAGAAGAACTAAAAGCGCCCTCTGCTGGTGAAAATAGAAACTACAACTACAAACTCATTTTAACAGCAGCTATAACTCAGTGGTTCTCACACTTTTTCTACCTGCCCTTCTTTTAGAGAAATAAATATTCCATCTCTTTAACATTATATATGAATTTGATTAATCCTGACCTGAGAGTTTCCAGTTTGCAGCTTGGACTCTTTAGTCCACCACACAGCTTCTTCAACCCTGAGTCCTGCAGGTCGCTGTAACTCAAGTCCAGTTCCGGCACACTGGGGAACCCGGAGCTGAGAACTGAGGACAGAGGTCCATAGTTCCTTTCCGAGAGACCACACACACTCAGCCTGGAGAGAAAGAGGAAGATAAAATTATGGAGAAAGTTTTACACACAGTTAGTGCATGCACCAACCTGTGTATAGCCTGCTGCAGTCACTCCTTAGCTTTTCCTGTTTCTTTAACTTTTAACCAGCTTTTTATCTTAATTGTTACTTTCTATATTTTACTTTTCATTGAAGCTGCACCCACTCCTACAGGTTGGTTGAGATTTTTTGCCGTTTTAGCTGCAGGACTGTTCCTGTCATTGAGTAAAGGGACTGCAGCACTATTTCATGCTGCTCTGATTGTTTACTCCAGATGTCAGCTGATTGTCCTGCAGCCAGCTGCCTTATTGGCCAGAATAATAGAAATTCTTGCTGTCAACACAGAGGCTGCAGAGGTGGAATGAAGACAATGACAATGAAGAGGAACAAGAGAGCTGGGTTACTGTGATCTACCTCTCACCATGGAGAACACAAAATCACAGGTCAACAAGATGGATGAGCAACATTAAAGGGAGAAAATACACTTTTAAAAATTTGGTGATGTCATTGTGAGGTGACCTTTCTGGTTCGTGAAGCCATTTTGATGTGAACTACTCGAAGGAGGAATTTATAAAAATGGTTGGGAACAAAAAAAAAATAGCTCCAGATGTCAACTTGATGAATAAAAAAGGTTTATTACAAAAAGTGACATCTCAAACAGAGCTGCAATGTCAGGATCCGAGTGATAAGTGGAGCCCAGAATTCACTGACTCTTAGCAAATAGCTGCTACATCTGCCACCAAATATAGTCAAATATTTTTTATACTCAGGTCCAGTTTTATCAGCCTGGAGGACTGGAAGCTGAGAACTGAGGACAGAGCTGAACATCCTTCATCTGAGAGGAAACATTCACTGAGTCTGAAGAGAAGAATTTAACAAAATGAAGAATATTTGTATTAAACTTATGTTACATTTAATGTTTATGAACAACTGTCAAGGTGTAAAATAGAACCGATCTAACTAATTATGCTTGCCCTTTTTTCTTTTTGTATAGTTGAGTGTGGCGTGTACTTTTTTCATTGTTCAGTTTGATTAGTTTGAAGTGTGCAAATGGGTCAAGCGGTGGATTAGTGATGAGCCACACCTGGCAGTTATCTTCACCCCGATGCCGGCTGAAACGGATTATATAAAAGACAGGATGCCAAGAGCAGGGGAGGGACGGCTCCGATTAGAGCTGACGGCGACCGGTCAACCACGAGTCGGAGTGGCAGACGAGGGACCCCCGCCAGGAGTAAAGGACACACGGAGGACGGACAGCGGCAACAGAGGCGGGTCAGCTGGAGCCGACAACCGTCAGATCGCGGATCAGAGCGACCAAGAGGAGGGATCCCCGCTTGGAGTGAAAAGGAGATGGAGCAACGCGCTAACAGATGAGTGTATAGGAACGTTGACACACTGTAACTACTGGGCGGGTGGGCTGCTTCTCCATGTGAAGTGTGTCTTAGCGCCTCTCTCTTTGGCAGCAACGGACAGGTTGCAGCGGACCGTCGAACAGAGGCGCTGCCGCCTGCACATCTTGGAGAGGACACACCCCTATCCTGCCTGCTGGACTGCCACCAGGAACAATATTATTTATCTACGGTCCCAGCACCCCCTCTGTTTTTACTTGACTTGAACATTTTCTTAGACTGTTTTTAGAAAAAAAAGGGAGAAAACTTGCCTCAACTCAAGACTGCCAAATAACAAAGAACTTAAATCAGACCGGGCAGATTGTCATGGATTCTCTCAGCAGTGGACATTGAAGCTGGTACCAAAAAGGACTGCGTGTGACACAACTAAAATACATTCCTCAAAATAACAAATCCAGAATTTGCTCTGTACAGGCAGAATATCTGCTGAACTTCTAATGGGGAGCTTTGAAAAGTGGAGATACATAATCTAGTTTCATTGTTAGTTCTCTATCCACAAGTTTTATCTGACTTTGTAACATTTATAGGAGAGATTGTGCAAATATCTCCCATCAGCTACAAATATCTCACTATCCACAAACATGTTTAATCTAATTAATAACAGCGTCTACATCTTCAGTTCACCGTGAAATGAAAGTGTTAAAGGTAGAGCTAGTTTCACAGCAAAGACCTGTGTGCACTGATAATTACATGAAAGTCTGATAAACCATTTCTACATGTATTTCACACATCTTTAAATCTCTTCTCAGTCTCTGGATGTTATTTGTGGCAGAGCAATAAACCTGCAGAAGATCTGGGGCCTCATTTATAAACCTGAGCGTAGCAAAGCAGACTACAGGCGACGTCCGCAGGGAAACAAGGAAATGCAGCACAAAACTTCCAGATTTATAAAAGCATGCGGACGCACGTCCCACGTCTATTTCTGTTTATAAATCACAATCAACTCTAAAGTTGGTGCAGGTGAGGGAGCACCATGCTCCGCCCACATGGTGGCTATAAAAGGTCAGGTGAACGCCTGTAATACATTTTCATCACATCATTTCCATGATGGCTCAGGAGGGAAAAGATGGAAGAGGAGGATTTCTTTGGAATGTCAGACTGAGATCCTGATGGACCCCGTTGGAAAACTAGAACAGGTTTTATCTGGTGGGGGCGGCGTGGTCATCACCAGGGTTAGAAAGGTGGAGGAGGGCAGCAGGTGGAGATGCTATAAACATTGTGCCAGAGGGAAGACACGCCGGAGAAGAGGATGGTGCGGCTGGATGTCACAACTGGCAGGACATCCATCTGCCATGTGGGAGACCAAAGTTCAAATCCCACAGGGGTGAATATTAACTCCACCCTAACGCTACAGCCCACGGTAAGTCGCTTTGGTGAGAAGCGTTTGCTAAATGACAGTAATGATGCCGGTAGTTTAGTCTTTAATGTATAAAATAAATATGTACAGATACATCTGAGATTGGTAGCAGTTTATTTAGTGTTAAATAATATTTCTTTCTAGTTCCTGGTGTTCCAGCTGGGTGGGCGGAGCTGCAGCTGTGGTTGGAGAGGGTGAGGCCAGAGACTCCACCCAGCACCGCAGCAGCCGTGTCCACAGAGGAAGTCCTGCAGGTGCAGAGGGACACAATCACCGCTATTAACCAGGTAGACAACAAGTTGTGGGAAATAAAGGAAATCCACCTCTTGTGTGTTTCCTAAGCGTTGCATCACTTCTAGACCTCCAGTCTCCAGTCTGCGTCCCGCTCCGCTGGGTCTTAGAATGAAGGACCGAAGCTACTTCTCACATTTTCTTTTACTGACTGGTTCATGCTGGCAGCAGACTGTCCATCTTATTTAGCTGGATGGATTTTATAACATCTAAGTTTTGTTTCACAACAACAGAACATATTTTAGTGGTTGAGGTTCTTATTAATACCATCTCCCTTTTTCTTGGAAATCCTGTTTTCATTTCTGAGCATGAACTTTTAGGAGAATTAATATGGAATTGTTCATTTCTGCAAACAGCTTTAATATCTAACACATGGTGTGAAAGGTAATAGTGGATTGTGTACAAATGTCTCACATTTCACATAATTTCCTTGATTTTATTCTGGACCGTTGGTGTCGCCGTTTCCCGATTTCCCAGATTTTGTGCGTATGCCTGGGTCAGAGTTGCCGTGGAGGTAGGAACATTTTCCCACCAAGTTTGGTTTTTATAAATCCCAAAAGTTGACTATGAGCAGCGTACGCCGGTTTTTGTTGCTACAGCTTGATAAATGAGGCCCTGGTGTAGCTGCAAACTGCACAAACATGAGGTGCAGTTAGTAGCTGCAGCAGCAGATGGCAGCATTTCCCACATGAGCTGACAGAACTACAGTCTCCACTGAGAGAAGAACAAGAGTCTTTACAACACCTGGTCTAATCTAGTCCGTCTAGTCTAGGGACGGCGGTACCAAAGTCAATACGATACCATTAGTTTATGGAACTTTTCATTGATACTGTACTGATATTGATGCTTCTTGGCCCTTAAAGGAGAATCATGATTGCACAGTGTGTATTATTATCTTTATTACAACGGCAGCATGAAACATAAATAAAACTCACAAATGTAAATACCTGAGAGGCTTTTAAAGCAATAATAAATTATACTGATTTATATTTAAAAATATAAAATCTTTTTAAAATAATGAAAATAGTTAAACTACAAATTAATAAGATTATTCTAATTAAGTGAAAATTTAATAAAATATAAGTACTAGTAATATGTTAAAGGGTGTCGGAGGTCAAACAACATTGTTTTCAAAGTGTATAACCCCAAATTTAGCCTGGGTCCTTCATTTCAGCCGTTCCAAAAGTAGCTGTAGTGAGTTCTACTGAGAACAAGCTGTTTCTGTGTCTGAACCTTTAAATATTCATGAGTGGTGCCTGTCCACGCCCACTCCACGTCCTTCTTTGGGAGAGGATATGACTTTCGCTGGAACCCGCTCTGTGATTTTAGAGGGCAGGCTAAGCTAGCTGGAGGGGCTGGTCAATTAAAGTATTCATTATTGAGGAGGGCGGTTGTTTCCCTTCATGATGTCACAAAGGGAAAGATCTCAGACTCACCCGTCTGAACACACATTTCCTAAAAAGTGGAGCAAGCAAGTCAGAGAGGAGACAGAGTTTTCTAATTTTTGGGCCTCATACACAGGCTATGAGGACACACATGACTGTTAGAAAACCTTTAGACAGTGAATTGTGCATAATATGGGACCTTTAAATATAATAAAATATAATGTGTAATAACCTTCGTTAAACCAGTAAAATATCTAAACCTCATCATCACTTACAGAAGCAGCACCATCATGACATCCTGACATCTGAAGCCAAGATCAGCCGCCATGATCATGTGACACAGAAGGAATAACTGTTGCTGGACTCCACACACAATTTTAGTGTCTAAAACCCTCAGAAGTTAAAACAAATGGCTTTTTTGTCTCAGCAGAGCGGTATCTCCATATTCACACAGTATCAGATCTGATATCTGACTGGCTGAAATCAAAGTATGGACTCCAGAGTACGGATACACCATCCCTGGTCTGGTCTAAGTGTCCAGTCTGCTCCAGAACCTTCCTTACAGAGTGAAGAACCTGGAAGTGTGTGAGCAGCAGCCATGGTAAGAGCTGTCTGAAACCATCAGATGCTAATGAAAGCCGCTCCAATGCTTTCTTTATGACCTCTTTGAGGAACAGCATAGCTTCCTTTATGAAAGGAGATAATTCCATAACACACTTCATTCTGGCTGCAGCCTTGGAAGCAATGCTGGTGTTTATCCAGTTGTACTAACTGGTAAATGTGTGGACATATATGAGGACAGTGGGGTGTGTGTGAGCAGCTGTGACAACATGTTTTACTTTTCCTTCCCTTTAATCACCAAGCTTGATTATAAAGTCATATTTTATATCTGAACACGTTCACATGACATATAGTTTCCATGTCAGTGTGATCAGACTGCATTAGATGAAATATCTGAATCCCTTTCTGTAGAATATTTATTGAACATCTGTAGTTTCAGAGCTGCAGAATAAAACCACAGGTGAGGCTCATTGTGGTCGGATTCTCAATGCAACGCTGTCATCTTTTCTTGGATCCTCTGAATTTATCCCACCACCTTTCCTAAACTCCATGATGTTTTCCATCAGGGTAAAGGAATTTAGGCAGGAAAAAGCATTGGGGGTGATTCTGTTTACTATGTGACTGAACCACTGGATGGAAACAACGTGATAAACAAGCAGGACGAGCAACGTTTCAACCAAAGCTGAGAGACAAAGTAGAGCATCTTTATTTAACCAGAGGCTCATTTATACCTTTAAGTCCTAAATAAAACACAAGTTCCTTCATTTTAAAAGATGCGTTACTCTGGACATATTTCATTCACAATATTTCAAAGTAGTTTAGAAAACATTGCAGATTATTCCATCACAGAGATGTTTGAAGCTGAAACAGAGGAAAAACATGTGAGAGCAGCAGAGAAACCTGACCTGAGAGTTTCCAGTTTCCAGTTTTCCAGTCCATCACACAGCTCCTTCAGTCCTGAGTCCTGGATTCTCAGGTCCAGGTCCTTCAGTCTGGAGGACGGAGAGCTGAGAGCTGAGGACAGAGCTGAACATCCTTCATCTGAGAGGGAACAGCTGCTCAGTCTGAAGAGGAAATAATAAGACAAGTAATAATCTGTCCCATGATGTACCCTTATACCAGCAGCAGTATATTTCTCCACATCCTGCTATATATGTACTTACAGAGCTTTGCTGGAGGCTTTGACCACTGGCAGCAGCCTCAGAAGAACCTCCTCTGAAGGAAAGTATTTCTGCAGGTCAAACACCTCCAGATCTTCTTCTGATGACAGTAAGATGAAGACCAGAGCTGACCACTGAGCAGGAGACAGTTCATCTGCGGAGAGACGTCCTGATCTCAGGAACAGATGGATCTCCTTCTCTAGAGAACGATCATTCAGTTCATTCAGACAGTGGAACAGATTGATGCTTCTCTCTGCAGACACATTCTCACTGATCTTCTTCTTGATGTACTGGACTGTTTCCTGATTGGTCTGTGAGCTACTTCCTGTCTGTGTCATCAGGCCTCGTAGGAGACTCTGATTGGTCTGCAGTGAAAGACCCAGGAGGAAGCGGAGGAACAAGTCCAGGTGTCCATTTGGACTCTGTAAGGCCTCGTCCACAGCTTTCTGATGGAGATGTAGATCTGGTTCATTTAAATAAACAGAAACTGTTTGTTGTTCCTCCATCAGGTTGATTCCAGACTTGATGAAGGTCAGACGGACATGAAGAGCAGCCAGAAACTCCTGAACACTCAGATGGACGAAGCTGAACACCTTCTCCTGGTACAGTCCTCTCTCCTCTTTAAAGATCTGTGTGAACACTCCTGAGTAAACTGAGGCTGCTGTGATATCGATGCCACACTCTGTCAGGTCTGATTCATAGAAGATCAGGTTTCCTTTCTGCAGCTGATCAAAAGCCAGTTTTCCCAGAGACTCAATCATCTTCCTGCTCTCTGGACTCCAGTGTGGATCTGTCTCAGCTCCTCCATCATACTTGACCTTCTTGACTTTGGTCTGGACCACCAGGAAGTGGATGTACATCTCAGTCAGGGTCTTGGGCAGCTCTCCTCCCTCTCTGGTTTCCAGCACATCCTCCAGAACTGTAGCAGTGATCCAGCAGAAGACTGGGATGTGGCACATGATGTGGAGGCTTCGTGATGTCTTCATGTGGGAGATGATTCTGCTGGCCTGCTCCTCATCTCTGAACCTCTTCCTGAAGTACTCCTCCTTCTGTGGGTCAGTGAACCCTCTGACCTCTGTCACCATGCCAACACAGTCAGGAGGGATCTGATTGGCTGCTGCAGGTCGTGTGGTTATCCAGAGGCGAGCAGAGGGAAGCAGTTTCCCCCCGATGAGGTTAGTCAGCAGCACATCCACTGAGGTGGACTCTGTAACATCAGTCAGGGTCTCATTGTTGTGGAAGTCCAGAGGAAGTCGACTCTCATCCAGACCGTCCAAGATGAAGACAACCTGGAGCTCTTCAAAGCTGCAGATTGCTGCTTCTTTGGTTTCAGTAAAGAAGTGATGAACAAGTTCCACCAAGCTGAACTTTTTCTCTTTCAGCACATTCAGCTCTCTGAAAGTCAGTGGAAATGTCAACTGGATGTCCTGGTGGGCTTTGTCTTCAGCCCAGTCCAGAGTGAACTTCTGTGTTAAGACAGTTTTCCCAATGCCAGCCACTCCCTTTGTCATCACTGTTCTGATTGGTTCATCTCTTCCAGGTGGGAGTTTAAAGATGTCTTCTTGTCTGATGGTTGTTTCTGGTCTGTCTGGTTTCCTGGATGCTGTTTCAATCTGTCTGACCTCATGTTCATCATTGACCTCTGCAGTCCCTCCCTCTGTGATGTAGAGCTCCGTGTAGATCTGGTTCAGAAGGGTTGGGTTTCCTGCTTTAGCAATCCCCTCAAACACACACTGGAACTTCTTCTTCAGACCACATTTTAGTTTACGTTGCCAAACTGGAGCAAAATAGTCTGAAAGAAAAGAAGAAATAAGAAGAGTCAGTAAAGATTTGAAGCCTCTGAGGAATGAGGATGTGAATATGTGATGTTCATGTGTTGAGACATCAGTAAATGTGTCATTTATCCAGCAGCTTCAATCTTTAGAGAAATCCTCTTACTGCTCTGCAGACGCTCAGCCAGCTCCTCCTGCTTCATCCTCCTCAGGAAGTCCACTGTGATCTTCACTAACGCCTCTCTGCTGCTCTTCCTCTGCTCCTCATCCTCACCCTCCAACACTGAGCATTCTGGGTAATCTGGACTCAGAAGCTTCTGGAACTTCTTCAGCTCCTTCTTCATGAAAGTGATCATGTTGTCCTCCAGCAGCTGGAAGAGAAACGATATGAAGGACACAATCAGACTGAAATCATGGAGCCAAACATCAGATCCATGTTGGACACACTGACAATCCACTGGTCTACAAAGGTCAGCATGGAGATGATGTGGACAGAAGAGATGGAAAAGTAGTTGTTGTACATGTACAGACCATAAATATGGAGTCCAGCTGTGTTTGATGCTGCTGGGCAGACTGACCACTGGGAAGCTCTGAGCTCTGCTGGTCCACTCTGTGGAGGAATCAGGAAGAATCACATCACATTCTGTCACATGGAGAAGCTGCTTTCAGCTTTTAGGAAGCTCTCACCAACACCTTCATGAAGCTCTGTGCTGAGGTGCCCTGGAGCAAGGCAGCCACAGCCAGTGTGTGATTGGATGAGACTGGTTAGACTGGGCAGCTCCCAGTATAAATGTGTTTGATGTTGGAGTTTTCCACTAAGAAAAAGTTTGGTGTGTTTGTGAGGAGCCAAACTGACTGCAGGTCACTTAGTAACTGAGGTTCAGAGAATCTCCTGAACTTCTCGAAAACGTCCAGAATCTGTTTCCTTTTTCCAGAGGAGGAAAAACTCTCGTCTGCTTCTACGTTCCACAGATGAGAAAGTTGAATTATGGAGATTCTATGTTTCCTGCACTGAGACAGAATCCTCCTGATTATTCTCAGCTCACAAGAAATATTTAATAAAACTCACATGTTTATTATTAGAGCTTCATCTGGATATTTCACCTTAAATACTGAAGATATCCTTTATTATTATCATTATTATTATTATTATTGTTATTATTATTATTATTATTATCATTATTATTATTGTTATTATTATTATTATTATTATTATTATTATTATTAATATTATATTATTATATTATTATTATTATTATTGAGTTGAAACACAAGATAGAATAAAACTAAACTGATGCAACAATTTCACACAGCTCACCTCTGTGGCCCTGATTTAAAATTAAGAGGAAGATCCATCGACCAGTCGCTCTTAAAGGACAAACAGCTGGGCTCAGGTTCAGGTTCAGGTTCAGGTCCAGGTCCTGGTTCTGGTCCAGGTTGATTCCTGTGAATAAAGATGGTTTAATGATTTTATAGCTGAATTCTGAAATTGTTCAACATTTAGTTTGCAGAAGAATCTGGAAGACAAATCAAATCTATCACATGACGATCATGATGCTGCAGATTCGTCTCAGCAGAGACGTCCAGAAATGATGAACCTGAAACTGGTTTTCATCTGAAACCTGATCCAACCTCCACTGGACTCTAATACTCACTGCTGGTCTGATCTGAAGAACTCAGGAGGTTTCTCCATCGACCGGTCGCTCTTCATGGAGACACAACTGGGTCCAGGTTCAGGTTCTAGCTTCTGAAGGATCCTGACAGAAAAGCAGAAACGTTATTAAATGTCAGTGTTCAGCCTAAAACCCATCAGAGACCTGCTGAAGTCCAGAACAGATGTTTTCAGAGGAGCTCATGTCTGATGAAGAGGAGCTGAATGTTGACTGACAACTACTTACTGTCTGACAGATCCACGACTTTGTTGGAAATTAATTACATCTTCTTTTGACTGGTCGAGATTCATGGACACACAGCTGGGTTCAGGTTCACCTTTAGGTTTAACTTCATGTCCAGGTCCAGGCTGGTTCCTGTGAATCCAGATGTTTGGTGATGTGAGTTGTGATCTCTGACATGGAGAAGAGTCATGGACAGTTAGAGATGGACATCTCACCTCTGAGTGGTTTTAGAGGGAGGGACTCCCTCCTCTCTGTCCTGATCCATGATGCTGGATTCACATCAGCTCACACACACACTTTCTACCTTCACCTGCAGAGGAAACACACATCATTCATCTGAACATCAACTCAAATCCTCCTTTCCATCATCTGCTGTACAAAGATCAGCTGCTATGTTATATAGAATTTATTATTATTATTGTTATACTGGTAGTTAGAATCAGTTCTTGTACTTTTTCAGCTGTGAGAAAATTTACCTCGAATCATGATAGAAAGATAAATAGAGAACTCTTTCATGCAAACATCGAATAAATATAAATTCTTTATTGCCAAAATATATTTACAGGTATTCAAAAAAACACCGTAAATACAGGAAAATATAACATAAAGAAAAAGACTGAAATAAAAGAAAATACTATTAAATAAATTAAATATGTAATAAATTAATAGCAATTAATAAGTTTTTAGTTCACACTATATATCTGATTTTTACAGGTTTTTATGTTTAATCTAACATTATTAAAAAAGTAAAAATGAAACTAAATGAATCTCCTCATGTATCTATCAGATGGGCCAGCTGGTTTTCTGATACTGATGCAGGTCTAATTAGTTTTTACAATATTTAATTATAATGTGTTTTTCCATAAAGCTGCTAGTTTGGTTAAAACTGGCGTCTTAATTCTTTATGCTGATGCATTAATCATGATATAAATGAAAAGAAAATAAACTGAAAATATTAATCTTTCATCATTTTATTGCAGCTTAAAGTTCAACGTCAAGAAAATGTTTTATGGCATCTATATCTAATCTGCCTCATAAAAGCCACATAATGAATGATTAAACCGGGATTCATCCTCTTATAAACAAGTCAAAGTTCATTGATAGACAGGAGCCACGTATCCATGGCAACCAGCAGCTGCTCGGCCTGTTAGCTTCTCCTGGTGCTGGGACTGGTTGCAGCCACTTCAGCTGATTACACATGAATTTAGATTAAAACTACATCCAAACTGCTTCATTATTCACCAGAATATTGTTCATCTTTCAGACATTTTACTGTTTTCTACAATGTGTGGATCATTTCTAGAAATGAAGGTGATGTTTTCCACCTTATTTAGCTGGAAATGCTTCAGATATTTAGTTTACTGTCATGTGTGAACTAGTGTAAAATATTCAGCTTTTTCTAGCTGAAAAATGAGCTAAAGATGAATTTATTTCTACTGATCCACAGATAAATGGACGTGTTCTGGCAGCTCTAAGTAAAGTAGATGTAAAACATAGTGGAGGTGGAGGCCTTGCTGGCTGCTTGTGAGATGGACGGAGATTTTTAAGAAGACATGGAACAGAAAAGACGGATGTTTCTGAAATAACATGAAGGTGAACGATGATGAAGGAAATGATGTTACAACATGAAGCTTGTAAAACTTCTCTGACTCCTGTTACTGGAAACATAAAGAGAGGCTCAAAGTTCAAGTTGTTCTGCAGCCACATTTCTGCCTCATTATCTACTAAAGCAGTTTGATCCAAGGATCCATGTTTCACTGGAAGCAGCAGGAAGCTGATGGCTCCCACTTTACTGCTGCAGACCACACTTTGATTCCAGGATCAATAATCAATAATCTGATCATCATGTAGATTTGTCTTCAAACAGCAGAGATCAAAGTTGGAGCTGAAATCAGAAGTGAACACGTTCTCCAAACATTCCAGAAACAAAGAGGAAAGTTCACACTTACAGTTTGTTCAGAGAAGAAGAAGAAGAAGAATCTCAACTGATACACAGGTGAGCTGCTTCCTGGAATGAGTCACATTTCTACCTGTGATGGAGGGAGGACAGGTAGGAGGAGGACAGGTAGGAAGAGGACAGGTAGGAGGAGTTACAGGTAGGAGGAGGACAGGTAGGAGGAGGACAGGTAGGAGGGGTTACAGGTAGGAGGAGGACAGGTAGGAGGAGGACAGGTAGGAAGAGGACAGGTAGGAGGAGTTACAGGTAGGAGGAGGACAGGTAGGAGGAGGACAGGTAGGAAGAGGACAGGTAGGAGGGGCAACATCAGACCTTCCTCCTCCTCTTTAACAGCCTCACCTGCACCACTGAGATGTTCTCCAGCAGTGTTTCTCCATCCTGGTCCTCAGGACCCCGTCCTGCATGTCTCCATGTTTCCACACTTTAACCCACCAGGCTGAGATGAAGGACTCATTAACAGACCTGCAACGACCTGGACCAGGACTTCATTTCATCTGAATCTGAAGGGTCAGATTTTTCTCCATCAGTCTTGTTTTCATCTGGAAGCTGACCACACATCACCTGTCTGTCCACGTCTACCTCACCTGTCTGTCCACGTCTACCTCACCTGTCTATGAGGCCGTAGAGGCCAGGATTCATTCTCCTCTCACATATACACACATTTACCCTCTTACACAAATATATTGTCCTCACACACATATATATTCTCCTCTGACACACATATTGTGTATTTAACCCTTTTTGTTGTTTGCTTGGTGTCTCTCACTTTCACTGACACAGAAAGTTCTTACCTGAACAGGAAGTGACTCTCAAACCAGGAAGTCCTTTAACAAGACTCGCTAAGCGTGTCCACGTGTAGTAATAATACACAGAACTACATAAAATACATACAAACGTAAATCTATCAGTACAAGTACTGGATTCACAGTTTTAGGAAAATACAACTAAATGAAGCTTTGAAAGAAAAATGCCATTAAAATAGTTTTGTCTTCAAGTTGTGACGTATAATCTGGGCCTTGTTCTGCTTTTCCCACTAATAAATCACTGATGTGACTTTCTCTCAGGCACATAGATGGAAAGCACACGCTGGTGAGACTGAAGATGATGTTTCACGGCTGTGTTGATGCTTCAGTTGGACCATTATCTACCTCGCTGGTCCAGACAGCAGCAGAGCCTCAAGTGTTTTGTCCCTTTTCATTGCTGGCATCAGAACTTTGGAAAAGCATCTAGAGTGAGACGTGATGACGGACTGGAAAACACTGGTGTTGCCGTTTCATGCATCACAGGAGAGGATTAAATAGACGGCGTTGTTACTGCAGGTCAGAGCAGAAGAACTGAGAGATTGTGGGCAGAACTGAATCCAGTTGTGTGGTTTCATTTTGCTGATCTATTCAGTTTTATGGAGGAGCAAGGTGTACTAGTTTCTCTTCATGAGCTACGTTTGTCTTCATTACATCTATTTGCCATCAAGTCAAAGGGCTGCCAGTGAGTTTCAGAATGGGTGGAGTAACCACGTCTTTCACCACAAGGAGGACAAACTCCTCTTCAGCTGTGGCAGCAGGGTGTTAACAACAATGCAGGAACACATAACCCAAGTATGAAGGGCACTTTTACCTTAGTGGCTTTGGCAACGATGATCCTGCAGCAGTTCCACACAATAATATTGTTATTCATCTATTAATATTCCTCTCAGTGATGCCACAACGTCTTCTCTTCAGCACCTTCATCCATGTGAAGATGATGGAAATCATGGTGTATTTATTCTGCAACCTTGTGCATTTTCTTGGAAGGAGGAATTCCTGGTTTTATCCATATGATTGATGCTGAGAAGCTTTTTAACAGTTTTCCATCATGTGACAAATAGAAAATGAAAATCATCCAGTTTATAAAGTTCCAGTCAAATAAAACTGTGCCAAGCTTTGTAATGGCTCCATTTCAAGTTTTTTATTGGTCTGTTCAGAAACTTTGTCTCTAAACGTGACTCCAAGCTCAAACCTCCATGTTGACATGGAAAGAAATTTCTTTTATACAGGTTCCTGGTATGAAAAATAGTCCCACAGGAAACATTTTATTGAAGCTTCTGGCTCTGGAGAACTCACTAAACTGTCATAAAGAAATAATCACGTTAACATTTAACATCCTTTGTTGAACAGAAAGACTAAAACAAAAACATCATTAATGCTAAATTTGTGGACTCTGATGTGAGACTAGAAGTTGGGAGAAAAACCGTCTAACAGCTGAAGAGTCAAGCAGAAACAAACATTTCACATTACATGTGCAACGACCCGCAGAAACAAAGCTTCAGCTTTTATGCAGGAGAAAAATAGAGCCCTGCTCGGCCGCTAGAAGAAGCTTGTTTCACATCGTTCACAAAGTAGCACAAATATGTAGAACTTACCAGATGAGCTGCCCTTCTTACTGTACAATATGCCACATGTGTCCATCTACATTTCATAGAAGCTGCACTCAGACGCTCATGAAGATGTTCATGTAAGAGGAAATGGATCGCACATCACATTAAATCACATCCATGAACTTCTTCTAATTGTTATCCAGAAATCAGTTATTATACAGATCATTTAGAAGCACACAAGTTTCATGTAAATGTGAGTTTCATCAGACTGAAAGTTCTGCTTCGTCATTGCCGGGCTGTCCAGCTCCAGTCCTCCAAGGCTGAACTTGTGCAGGTTTTAAGAGATTTCCTTCACCAGCACACCTAATTCACTTTAAATGGCTTTTCTCAGCAGCTTGTTTTTAAAGTTCTGCCAAAGCATGTTGAGCCATTAACCTGATTCAGGTGTGCTGCAGCGGAAACATCCAAAACCTGCAGGATAGTGGCCCCTGATGAGCAGCCTGGGAGACCCCGTCTTATTGTAAACTTCATTCCAGTTTGTTGCAAAGCCAGAAGATTCTTTCACTTAGTGGCTCATGTGGATTTTACATCATTGTACAGTAAAAATAAAGGCAGTAAGACTTAATGAACCCTAAAACTTTTCCCAAAACATAAAAACTGCAAACAAACAAAAGAAGAAGTATTTCAAAGTGTTTGTTGGTTGATCCGTTTGAAAAGCAGGCGATAAAATCAAGAGGAAAATAGTGAGCTGTAGATAAATTTAAAAGTGGAATAGTGTCTGACTAAAAAGCTGCAGTGAAGTTCGATTTCAACATTACTTGCAGAAAGCAGCTGAAAATGTGAACCGTTCTTCACATCTATTAACTTCAGTTTGACAAATATGCAGCAGGTTTGTATTTATTGTACAAAATCACATAAAAACAAGAGAAAAGAAGAAAAGTTTCACGTTGCTTTGTGTCATTAACTGAACATGAGCTTGACCTTAACACAGAAGACTTTGATCCAGACCTGTACACATATTACGCTGGGCTAAAACCAAGGGTCCCGCCCACCGCAGAGCCCCTGTTTTCCTGAAGGTCTCCGTATGAGGTCTGCAGCGTAGCTTCAAGCAGTTAGTGCAGCTGTTTGCAGCGGCAGCTTTGCAGCTTCCTGAATCCTCCTCTTTGTGGAGGAGAGAACCCAGTCGGTGAAGGAGTGTTGGCTCCTGTGGAAAAGGCGAGGATCGTTCCCAGTTTCTGTTCCTTCCTCATCTGGTGGAAAAGGAAGAAAGAAACTGGACAATAAACAGAAAGCGGAACATCTCTTACTATTCTAAACTGACACACAACGACCAGATGCAGCTAAATATTTCAGTTAGAAGAAGAAATGGTCAAATTCCATGGATTTACTTCTGCGTGTGTCTCCAGAAAGGAAGAACTTCCTCAGCAGCTTCTGTTGCTGCCAGCTGGAGATGGCGGATAATGAAAAGACTGTCGGCCACATCAGCTGAGAGGCTGCAGGAGACCAGCACAGAAGAGCTGAGCTTGGATTTAGTCCAGCACACCAAGTGTTTTCAGTCCATCTCTGAATCTAAGACAGAGACAGACAGATTGAAGAGGTTTTTATTCGTTTAAAAAGAAAAAAGCTCAAATAAAGTTCAGTAAAAATGCACAAAAAGACGACATTTACACGTTAAACTGAAAAGTATGTGAAAAGTCAGCAGTTGGTTTCTTTAAAAGCTGTGTTGTCCAGACTTTGGTGATCGGCATCTCTGTAGAGCAGCAGATTCCCTCATTATTAGATCTCAGTCAAATTCCAGAGCAAAGCCCCACATTTACTCCTCGCTAGAAATTTAACACGTCTTCAGTTTGTTCATAGACACAAAGTTTAAAGAAAGTTCATGAAGAGCTGACGTTACAAAGATTAGTGCTGACTGACAATGTTTAGCTTGTTTCACCAAGAGAGCAGAACATCCCAGAATCCGCTGTGTTGGTCTGATGGACACAACTTTCCATTTCTAGACTTTGTGTATCAGATCTGCATCCAGCTGCTGTCCAGCTGCAGTTTGGCTGAAATCAGTCTGTTGCCACATGCCGTCAGAAACTCTAGGCTGGAAAACATCAAGTACAATGTAGAAAAGTTTCAAGTAAACAGTCCTTAAAAAACACAACAACAACAAACTTATTAATGCTCAACACGCAGCTCCAATAAAGCAGCGACACATCTGCTTGTTTTCCATCCTTCATGAGGACATGACTCAGCAGGTCTACCGTCAATAACATGAGTCAGCAGGAATTTACAGGAATTTACCACATGTACTTTATTAATTACTACATGAATCATGAAGGTAAATCCATGTCAGTAGTCAGTACAGCACGTTTACACATTGATAGAAAGAACAATGACATATAAGTGCAGACCTGACATCAGCTGACAGCTTCCCTCCAAAGGCGTCTCTTATTGGTTCAGGAACTCCGTTGGTCCCAGATTTCTGGAATTCAGATCCGTTCAGTTCATGCCCTCGTTCAGCAGCTTCTGCTTTGTGCCACGTTTGATGACAGAACAGCTGGATGTCCTGGAAGAAGGACGACGTCCTTGTTTCCAGTATCATGATCCTGATTTTAGCCTGAAAATAGAAAACATTCATTTTATAGTTAATATTTGATGTTTGTAGAAAGTTCCCACAGTTGTTAAATGTTAAATGAATCATGCAAACCTTCACTAACTAAATCAAACTCTAGCCAGTGTAAATACTTTGAGACGTCCTCATGTTGCCGTGGTTACGGACGGAGCAAACGGCCGCTAGTTGTGTTAAACACACACTAAGCTCCAACAGTGATGTGACTGGACTGATGGAAGCAGTTTCCAGAACTCTTTATCTGAACTGACAGAAACATGTTTGATAAAACTCAGCCTAAAAGAAAAGTCACTTTTCTTTGTGTTTTACTAAAAGACTAAAAATAAAAGAGCAGCTTCATTTTACCAGCTTTATTTTTATCCCATCAGCTTGTGAATGAACTAATTATGTAATGTGTGATCCAGATAAGTGGTGGAAAGACGACTGTAACAGCTGCTCTGGTGAGGAGAGTGTGTTATTAAAATAGTCCCATTAACTGGGGCAGGAAGAATGGAGCAGACCCCCAACTGGACCGGGTCTAGAGTCTGCAGGTTATTAGGTGTGAACGCAGCCTCCAGCAAAGAAAGACTTTCTGTCCTCTGACAACATGTCATACAACA
Source organism: Melanotaenia boesemani (assembly GCF_017639745.1). Classification (NCBI taxonomy): domain Eukaryota; kingdom Metazoa; phylum Chordata; class Actinopteri; order Atheriniformes; family Melanotaeniidae; genus Melanotaenia; species Melanotaenia boesemani. The sequence goes on along the minus strand of NC_055683.1, from coordinate 10,714,270 downwards.
CGTTATTCCCCAGCTGCCACTGCTGATGCTTCTATGACTCTCAGAAGTGTGTTTCTCTTTAATGGGAGCAGCAGCACAGCCTGCAGCTACATGAGCAAACACACACTACAGGATGGACTTAGTCCACTGGAACTAACACTTGGAGATTCTATTCACATTTTATTTTCACCTTTTCCTCGGTCGGGACGTCCAGCTGCCAAAGTGTTTGTGAGTCTTGTGTCTTAAAGACCGTGGCGACCCTCCGGTCCAGGTCTTGAGTACATGCCTGGACTGCTGAGGCTTTAGGTCTGAAGAGTTCTCTCATCTGATGCTGGACCCGGTCTGAGTTTTATTAGGGACGGATGAACCGTCCTCTGCTGCTCAAGAGACCAACACAACCTTGTCATGATGAAAGATTTCTGAAACCACTGCGTCTCATTTCTTCCATCCATGTCAGGCGGGAACTAGAGACGACCTGCACCTGCTTCTCAGCCAATCACAGCGCAGCATAAACTGCCTGCCTTTTCCACCAAACTCCTTCCGTTTCCACCATATCTTTCCTCACACACACACACACTCTTCTTCTACATACATGTTCTATTCTTACAACTTTAAAACTGCAGTAGCGGCTTTGTTTAATAGGGGCAGGAGCAGCGTTTGGGATAAGTAAGCTCTTAAAAGCACCAGAGAAGAAGACAGTCCACATGTAGACAGTGTGGAAGTAGCTACTGTAGTGCAGTCAACGCTGCACCTGAGGCCACCAGAAACACCTGACCTGGACAGCACCAAGAGAGTCAACAATGACGTCTATTGTTCACAATAAACCTGTTCTCTGATGTTCTCCAGGTTCTGTCCAGACAGGTCCTTCTTCTAGTGGTCCTGGTCTCTTGGTGGTCTTGGTGTCAGCACTCTTTCTGGGTCTGCTGCAGCTGGACGTTACAGGTAGATGTGATGGATCAGGCCGACCCAGAGTTTCTTTCCATCACACATAAAGAGAGTTCACACTCTAAACATTTGTTCTTTTAAAGCCTGCAGGTTTCTAAAAGCTCACAGGGTAAGTGCTGATTGGCTCTGCTTCCTGTTGTCAAGGTTACAAAGAAACAATACATTTCCAAGATGAGCCGAAAAAAGCAAAACAGAAAATTTTTCATCAGCATTTTTTTTAAAGAAGCTCAGATTTTCATACAGCAGGCTTCACTGATTTTAGCTCCACATGCAGAATCATTCTAGTTAGAAATATAATTAAAATAGACTTAAATAAATAAATACCTTAATGGCAACATTGCCACGACTCTTTTAGCCAACAAGCTCTTACATTATGGTACAAACATGCAAACTGGGATCAGACTGGTTTGCCAGCTTGAGAAAAAGGTAATAAAACTACTTAGAGATCTACACAACAATCCTCTGCTTCTTCCAGAATAACAACAAGGTGACCAGTCTGACACTAGTGGAGATAAAATCTATTAAATCCAGAGTAAAGATCACACATCCCATCATAGTCTAACAAGCCATGTTCCACCAGATGAACACCAGTAAAGTAGACGCAGCTCTGACCAACACTGAGTCTTCAAAGTGCTGCCCCCCCACAACATGAATAGGCCACCAGGCTGAGGGAAGCACCATTAACTGTCCCTAGATAAACAAAGGGAGGGGATGCTGTCAGACCAAAGACCTGACAGCATCCACATTTTAGAAACAGAGAAACTGAAGCTGCTTTTACCACAATGAGGACTGAACTTAATGCAACAGGCTGATTGGATGAACATATGTAGCAAGTCATTATTAGAGCAACAATTATGGCGCCGTGGCCACGAGACACGATTAGAAAGTAGTGGAAAGATGTGGAGTGGAAACGTTTGTGTAGTGAACTGGAACAAAAGACGGATCATTGTGCTGTACGAAGGCTTCAGCATCATTGTAGAATAACAGATGCAGGAAGGACTAATGGTAGACTAAGACACACACACGGAAACCAAAGTGGTGGCACGGCAGCCGTCCACTCCACAGTAGAATAATAAAACACAACTTACCTTTGGTAGAATAAAACTAACATTCATCCAAGCCGGCATTTATACGGGACTATTAGACGACGCTACAAGGTTCAAACATGGCACAGCAGCCACGTCAAACAGCAGAATTTAAGAAGAAGCAGGAAGCAGCTTTAGATCTGACTTTTAAATACAAAAGAATGGAAGAAAACCCGGTTAATTCACACGACAGAACTGCTTTTTAATAAAACCTGGTTCCATCTGCAGGCAGCTTAGAGGCCATATGAGCAGGATTTTAACTACTTAGCTAGAGCCCGACTGATACTGGAGTAGAAAAAAGATTTTATAAAATTATTTTTGAACAAAAGTTTCTGACGTGAAGAACTGAACACTTTTCCATCCTGGAAAACCCTGATTATAAACACGGATCCTACACAGAACACTAATGAAGTACATTAAGGGGCCATAAAATATTTGCTATCTGGGATGTTTCCAGATCATGTTGACTGGAAATGAATATTTCTGTACATGTATTTATTTACCAGCCAGAAGGGACATTTTAATTTGAAATAAAAACTAACAATTCTTTGCTCTCATATATGTTTACTAATTAACAATTATGAAAAACTGCGGATACAGAATACTCCTTAAATATACTCTCTAGTCTGTTCAGTCCAGACAGCAGCTCAGAGAAACGCTGCCCTCTGCTGCTGACAGGAGGAAACACACCTTCCAGCTTCTACCTGCAGGTTAACAGATGATGGAGGCTTTCAGAGACCTGGACGGGTTTTCTCTGTCCACCTTCTGCTGTAGAGACTCGGACCAAACCTGAGAGTTCAACACAGAGTCTCAGACTGGAGTCCAGCCTCATTCCAACGGGTCTGTAGGGACCACATCTGGTTCTTTCCCAGATTAACAGATCTGATCAGACTCCTTTGGTTCCTCCAAACTGCAGGAACTCTGACCTCTCAGAGTCCTCAATATGAAAACCTGCAGCAGACAGATATGAAATGAAATGAAAAATACTTTATTAATCCCAAAGGGAAATTCAATATTGTAGTAGTAGTAATTTTTTTTTTTTTTTTTTAAACAATCACATTAATTAATTAAGGGCTTTGTTCTTCAGCCTGATAGCTGCTGGAAGGAAGGATCTTCTGTATCTCTCTGTCTTGCATCGGACTTGAACAAGCCTCCCACTGAACACACTCTGTTGTTTCGTCACGGCGTTGTGTAGAGGGTGTGAAGGATCTTCCATTATCTTCGTCAGCTTGTACAGAATTCTTTTTTTGATGATCAACTCCAGCGGCTCCAGAGTTACTCCAAGCACAGAACCAGCTTTCTTGATCAGTTTGTTAATTCTTTTCAAGTCTCTGGTTCTGATGCCGCTGCCCCAGCAGATTGCTGCAAAGCTGATTGCACTTTCAACAACAGACCTGTAGAACATTTGCAACATTTTGGTGCAGACGTTAAAAGATCTCAGCTTCCTTAAGAAGTAGAGTCTGCTCTGACCTTTCTTGTAAATGTACTCAGTGTTGCTTTTCCACTCGAGTCTGTTGTCCAGCTGAACTCCAAGGTACTTGTATTCCTCCACCACCTCCACCTCCTCTCCCATGATGGAAACACATCTATGTGTGTTCTTGTTCCTCCTGAAGTCAACAATCATCTCCTTTGTTTTCTTGGTATTCAAGATGAGATGATTGTCACCGCACCATTTCACAAACTGACCGACCAGTTCTCTGTACTCTGCTTCTTGTCCATCACTGATACACCCAACAACTGCTGAGTCATCAGAGTATTTCTGCAGATGACAGAACTCAGAGTTGTACTGGAAGTCTGAGGTGTACAGCGTGAATAGAAATGGTGAAAGTACAGTCCCTTGTGGTGTTCCAGTGCAGCTGACCACCATCTCAGACACACAACCTTTCAGTCTCACAAACTGTGGTCTGTTTGTGAGGTAGTCGTAAATCCAGGTGGTTGTGGAGGGATCCACCTGGAATTTCTGCAGCTTCTCACACAGCAGAGCAGGCTGAATCGTATTAAAAGCACTTGAGAAATCAAAGAACATGACCCTCAAAGTGCTGCCTGACTGGTCCAGATGAGAGTGGGCTCTCTGAAGCAGGTATATGATGGCATCTTCAACCCCAAGCCCATTACGGTATGCAAACTGTAATGGGTCCTGAAAGGTGTTCACCTGCTTGCTGAGGTGAGCCAGTAAGAGTCTCTCCAGGACTTTCATGACGTGAGATGTCAGGGCGACTGGTCTGTAGTCTTTTGGTTCAGCTGGTTGTGGTTTTTTAGGCACTGGAACAAGGCAGGATGTTTTCCACAGCACCGGGATTCTTCTCTGGCTCAGGCTGGTGTTGAACAGGTGCTGGAGAATCGGACATAGCTGTTTTGAGCAGGTCTTGAGAACTCTGGGACTGACACCATCTGGACCTGCAGCCTTGTTCTGGTTCAGTTTCACCAGTTGTTGCATGACTTGGTTACAGGAGACAGACAGAGTGGAGGTGGAGGCAGAGGAGGTTTCAGGAAGTCCTGATGTGGAGGGAGATGAGGTTGTGTCCAGGTCCTTGACTGAGCTGCAGGGTGACAGAGTGGAGGTGTGACAGGAAAGCTGTGGGCTCATGGAGGGTGTGTGGCTAGTTGGGGTTGAAGCAGGAGGTGAGCTAAACCTATTGAAGAACATGTTCAGTTCATTCGCTCTGTCCAGACCTCCATCAGTCTGATCCTCCTTTATCCCGAAGCCAGTGATCTTCTTCATTCCTGACCACACATCCCTCACATTGTTTTTCTGAAGCTTACTTTCCAACTTCTTCCTGTAGTCCTCCTTGCACTTCTTCGTTTGTGTTTTAAGTTGTTTTTGTGTGGACTTCAATAACTGCCTGTCTCCATCCCTAAAAGCTTTCTTTTTGATGTTCAGCAGCTTTTTCAGGTCACTGGTGATCCAGGGTTTGTTATTGGGGAAGCACCTCACTGTTCTTGTTGGAACGGTGCTGTCCACACAGAAGTTAATATAATCTGTCACACACTCAGTCAAGGCGTTGATGTCATCTCCATGAGGTTCACATAGGACGTTCCAGTCTGTAGCCTCGAAGCATCCTCTCAGAGCATCTTCAGCTTCATTAGACCAGGTTCTAATAGCCTTTCTAATGACTGGTTGTTGCTGAACGATGGGCTTGTAGGAGGAGGAGAGAAGAACTAGGTTATGGTCTGATCTTCCTAAAGGTGGCAGGGCAAAGGAGCTGTATGCATTTTTAATATTTGCATAAAATAAGTCCAACGTTTTGTTTTCTCTGGTGGAGCAGCTGACAAACTGTTGGAAAGTTGGTAGAGTTGCAGAGAGGGAGATGTTGTTAAAATCTCCAGAGATCGCCACAAATGCGTTTGGATGTTGTGTTTGAAGCCTGGCCACTACAGAGTTAATGACATCACAGGCTGCGTCTGGAGCGGTACCAGGTGATATATATACCGCTACCAGAATAACGCATGTGAACTCTCTGGGTAAATAATACGGGCGGAGACTCACAGCTAGCAGTTCAATGTCTCTATTGCAGATTTTCTCTTTAACAGTGACATGTTCAGGATGACACCAGCGCTGGTTTACCAGCACCGCAATTCCACCTCCCTTCAGCTTCCCGCTGAGTTGTTTATTGCGGTCTGCACGGACCGTCCTGAAGCCGTGTACAGACGCATTACAGTCTGGGATGTGTTCATGCAGCCATGTCTCGGTGAAGCACATAATACTGCACTCTCTGTATTCTTTAAGAGACCTGGTTAGCACCTGAAGATCATCAATTTTGTTAACTAGCGATCTCACGTTTCCCATAACAACCGTTGGAAGAAACGGTTTGAATTGCCACCGTTTTTCTCTCTGCCTCGCTCCTGCCCTGCATCCTCTTCTCTTTCTTTTCAACTCCGTTGGGATTTGAAGTGTTGTTTCACTGATAATCTTGAGTTTGGAGAGTTTTATCAGTTGATCCCGATGGTAAACAAGTCTCGTTGCCATGGAGACTCACAATAACAAGTCTTGCAAAAACAGAAAAATATTCAGAAAAATCTCCCATATAGCACAGCCTCTGACCAGCGCGAAAAATCTACCCGAACAGACACAGATTGACAGCTGATGTCTTAAAAAAGACGGCTATATTGCAAAATCACAAGTTAAAAACAGAGCTACTACAATTGCTGCTGCCACCTAGCGGCGCATTCTAGAATCAGATATCAGAGCCGTTCTGGTTCTGTAGCTGGTGAATCAGTCCCTTCCTGGACTTCCTCCATCTTCTTGTGGATCATCATCATCTGGATGCTGTGGTGGTCCAGCAGACCTGATCCTTCCAGCTCAGATTTATCAGCATTAAACCCGTCCAGTGGGACCTGGATCCTGTTTTTCTCAAAGGAACACAGGACTTTACGAATAGAGAAGACAAAGATAAAGAGGAAGAAGAGATGGACTTCATTGTTATGTCACTGCAGATCAGATCAGCCTGTCAACAGGCAGCAAACCCTGATGATGTGATTAGAAATATAGTCGCCCTGACTGGAGGCCACTTTCATTCATCTCCTGTTCATTGGAAATTAGTCGCTGATGTAACTCACACAATAACATTCATCCTGAAATTATGCTGCTGGTAGTTTTATTTTCTTCTTCATGTCTCGGGGGGAAAAGTACAGAATCTCTGTCATCTACTGGTTCACTGGTACACTTCATCATCATCAAGAAAAAAAGTCAAGATGAGTCACAGTGGAAAAAAAATCCTCAAAAATATTTAATGATTTATTAAACACAGAAACATCAAAAACAAACTTGAAATTTTAGGTAGATTTTAAAAACCGCAATACAGTGAAAATAATCAGATCAAATATCAGACATTTTAAACTCATTTTAATTTACATGTTGAGAAAAAAATTAAAACTAATTTTTGTCTATCATTATGTTTAAAACTTCTAAATCAAATTCATAAAATACATTGAAGAACATAATTAAATCAAATAAACAATGATTTGTGAAAGCTTTCATTAAATTCTTTAAACTCTTCATCTGCTGTAGAAAATAAAAAATCTGGAGGAAAAAAAATCAACATTTGTGAACAAAACATGAAATTTGTGATGTGAAAATGAATCTTTAATCCAACATGTGAAAATGTCAGAAAGTCCAAATAAAGACAGAATGAAGCAAACAAACTAAGAGTGAAACACTGGGAGGATTTTCATTTCCAGCATCATGAAGTGGAACTAACTGCAGCTGACATGAAGTGAACACAACATCCTGATATTCAGTGTGAAGCTTTGACTGGAAACAACATGTGGATCCTGGAAGAAGCACAGCTTCCATCTTTAAAGGACTGGAAGAGGAAGAAGTTTCCAAGGAATCATTTAGAAGAGTTTCACACACAAACTGATTGAATCCATGAATCTGAAAAGATGTTTCTGAGTGAAAGAGACAGACATGTACAGACTGAACTATTTGTTCACCAGTCAGAGTTTCTCTGCTACCATCACACTCTTTACACTCAACACACACACACCCAGGAACCAGACCTAGAACCAGACCAGGAAGAAAATCTGGAACCAGACCAGAAGAACCCAAATCCAGCATAGAGAGGATGAGTGAATGTGGTGATGAAGGTGTGGAGGTGGATCAGTGAGTCAGAGGAAACTCTGTAGAAGGACAGAGAGCCAGCAGGACAGTCCACATACACTGCTACTCTGTTAGAGACAGAGGAGGAGGAGGAGGAGGAGGAGGAGGAGATGAGTGTTTCTCTGTCTTTGTGCCAGACAGAGTAACCTTTATCATCAGAGCATCTCAGACTCCAGGACTGATCATTTAATCCAAACCAACAGTCTGTCATGTCTCCTCTCCTTCTGATTTCTCTGTAACTCACTGATATTAAAATGTCTCCTCTCCACTCGACCTCCCAGTAGCAGCGACCAGTCAGAACATTTTCACACAGCAGCTGAGACCAGTTAAATCTGTCTGGATGATCAGGATATGACTGAAGCTCCTTTACAAGTGTCACCTTCCTGTTGTTGTCAGACAGTTTGAGGTTTCTGTTCACTGTGTCCATGTGGATGGTAAGTGGACAGGAATCTGATGGAGAGAACAAACACAATCCAGCTGCAGTTATTGATCTATTGACACTTTGATGCTGACTGATGAATGAGTGATGGGACAGTGTGAAGATGGTTGAATGTGATGAATCCAATGAAAAACACACTTACACTTCCTCACACCTCCTGGTCTCAACCATGGTTCTCCAGCAGGCTCCACCCTGAAAGGAGGAGGGGGTCAGAGCATGCTAACATGGACATTACATGGCTCTCATACACACTTTGTCCTACACTGAGAAAGGAACAGTCCAACATCTGGACACGTCCACCTGATTGGAACATCTCCAGACTTGAAGGAGCAGAATCAGGAAGCTGATTGGTCCACACCCACACCAAGAAAACTGCGTTGTGGAAGTCCCAGTTTCTTCTTTCAACCATCTTCTCCTTTTCGTCTCTTCACAGATGAAGAACTCTGCAGAAACTCCTGATCTAACCAAGAGCTGCATCTTCTCTCTGCCCTGAAGTCTTATTGATCAGCTTCTGACAATAATCTCCTCTGCAGAGCAGATTGGCTCAGATTCTTTGTTGTGACTCAGCTGGGAAATGTTAAAGTGACTTCTTTTCCTGCACATGAAGCTAAATGACTGTCAGAGACTCTGTTTGAGGCCATGATGTGTGTGTTTGGAGCTGTGACGGCTTGTTTCCTACTGACCACTAACAGCTGCTTCATCATCACACTGAGGATTTGTTCCCTCACATTATTCCTGCAGATCCTGCTGCTGTGTGGACACAAAGACATTTCTTTCTAAAGCAGGAACAAATCAGAGGGATCAGCAGCATCAACTCACCACACTTCTTCCACATCTGATCCAGTCTGCTGATTCATTTCCAGTTTGAAGTGCAGCCACATCACCAGCTTCTACTGACTCCAACATCTACACTGTTATTGAAGCTGATTGATCATCTGATGGATGATTGAATTAGTAATTACTGAATCAGCAGCATGGGCTCATCAAAGCTCTAAAGTCCTGAGTGAAGAGGAGAGGTTAGACTGCCTCTGGTGGTCAGACATGGAGCTGCAGCTGCTGAAATACAGGATGTGATGGTTCATACAACACTCATATCCAGCATGAAGCAGGACTGAGTGAAGAACAGAGAAAATGTCTGCAGATCTTCCTCCTCTATCAGACATTGTGTGGCTGCAGCAGCCTCTCCATACCTGAGTCTGTGTGGATCCTTCAGTGCAGCCATCAGCAGGTTCACTCCTGAGTCTCCTGGATGGTTGTATCTCAGGTCCAGCTCTCTCAGACGGGAGGGGTTGGAGGTCAGAGCTGAGGCCAGAGAAGCACAGCCTTCCTCTGTGATCAGACATCCTGACAGGCTGCAGAAAACAACACGTATGACAGAAACTCTGAGAGAACCACTATGAAACTAAAGCTGAACACCATCAGATGTTATTAGCTTTATGTCTTCATTTGTTTATGACTTCATGAGTGAGTTTGTGACAAATGTCAAATTTCCAGGTTTCTACAGAGATCCACCAATCATGGTTTCAGGGGAGTTTGTATCTTTTTAAAGGCATCAATTCTCCTTCATTCAGCCTGGTGGAGTTAGAGAGAGGCTGCTCTGCTGATTCTACCTATTCTGGTTAAAACATGTGGAACACTAGAAGCACTCAGCATGCAGACCTTGGCCAAGCCATTATATATTTTTTAACAATGATTGTGGGCATTAGTGTTAGAGTTAGAAGCTCTAAAGTTAAAATAATCCCCATCTTTCCATGGGCAGGCACAAGCCTACATTATGTGACCAGTATCTGCCAGCAAATGATTAGATGGCCATGGAAACGTGCAGCCTGTTAGCGTTGTGTCGCTCAGTCTCTCTCTGTGTCTCTGGTCTGCGGCTGTTCCTTTCTGTATAAAACCAAAATAACACGCAAATCCAAAGACAGTATGTCCATATTACCAAAGAAAATGTGCTTCTATGAATATTTTATTGGATTAATTACAATTACAGACGAAGAGGGGCTGTAATCAGAAACAATATTCAGACATGTTGCTGCTTCTCTGTTTAGGCTCCATATGTTTGCTTTCTGCTTGTCTATTTATAAAATGTAAAGTCCAGTTAGTTTATGATTTATGTGTTGATTTACAAAGTTTCATTTTCACTAATGTTCATGACTTATTTTTAATTGATGACAGTACATTTCTTGTCAATAAAATGCAGAATCTATGTTAATTTGTTCTGCCTTAGTTAATTTCACATGCTGTTGTGCAAATGGAATAAACAACAGGTGGAAATTATAGGCGATTATAAAGACACCCCCAATAGAGGAGGGTTCTGCAGGTGGTGACCACACACCACTTCTTGGTTCCTGCTTTCTGGCTGATGTTTTGGTCACTTTTGAATCCTGGCAGTGCTTTCACTCTAGTGGTAGCATGAGACAGAGTCTACAACCCACACAAGTGGCGTAGGTAATGCAGCTCATCCAGGATGGCACATCAATGCGAGCTGTGGCAAGAAGGTTTGCTGTGTCTGTCAGCGTCGTGTCCAGAGCATGGAGGAGCTACCAGGAGACAGGCCAGTACAGCAGGAGATGTGGAGGAGGCCATAGGAGGGCAACAACCCAGTAGCAGGACCGCTACCTCCACCTTTGTGCAAGGAGGAACAGGAGGAGCACTGCCAGAGCCCTGCAACATGAGGGTGGTATGAGAGCCAGACGTCCACAGGTGGGGTTGTGCTTACAGCCCAACAACATGCAGAACGTTTGGCATTTGCCAGAGAACTCCAAGATTGGCAACTTCGCCACTGGCGCCATCACAGATGAAAGCAGGTTCACACTGAGCACATGGGACAGACAGAGTCTGGAGACGCCATGAAGAACATTTTGCTGCTTGCAACATCCTCCAGCATGACCGGTTTGGCAGTGGGTCAGTAATGGTGTGGGGTGGCATTTCTTTGGGGGGCAGCACAGCCCTCTATGTGCTCACCAGAGGTAGCCTGACTGCCATTAGGTACCGAGATGAGATCCTCAGATCTCTTGTGAGACCACTGCTCACTGCTGGTGCGATTGGCCCTGGGTTCCTCCTAATGCAAGACAATGCTAGACTTCATGTGGCTGGAGTGTGTCAGCAGTTCCTGCAAGATGAAGGCATTGAGTCTATTGACTGGCCTGCCCTTTCCCCAGACCTGAATCCAATTGAGCACATCTGGAACATCATGTCTCGCTCCATCCACCAAGTTGCACCACAGACTGTCCAGGAGTTGATGGATGCTTTAGTCCAGGTCTGGGAGGAGATCCCTCAGGAGACCATCCGCCACCTCATCAGGAGCCACACACACTACTGAGCCTCATTTTGACTTGTTTTAAGGACATTACACAGTGGCGTCCCTAGGCTAAAACATTCGGGGCTAAAGCCACGGATGTTTTTTAATTAGCCCCGGATATAATATTTTATTTATTTTTTTTTTATTTATATAATTATTTATTTTTTGATGACATCTTCAAAGTTCAAACAAATCTCATACTGAATGCTTCAATAAAACAGTGTTTTTGGACATGTTTTATTATTACTATTGTCATTATTTATTTATTCTATTTCATTTTTTTTGTTTTGTAAGCTGCGACTTTGGCTTTGGCACGCAAGTGGTTAACATGCTTCCAGGTTGCACGTAACGTCATTCATGGCGTCAGGCAAGCACCGGGCGCACAGAGGCAGCCAGGCAGGACGATGTCACAGAAAAAAATATCCCAGTTCTTTACCCCAAAGGTTGCAAGCAGTCAAAGAGGTAATGGGAATATAAATGACTTTGTAAACCTGTGTAATTTCGCGGGGGGGGGGGGGGGGGGGTGGGGTAACCCTAGCTAGCTAGCTAGCTAGCAGCTAGTTGATATTACATGGGACAAAATGATCTGGTATTAGCTTCGGTCTGTAAATACAGAGGACTTTGAGGACTTTGTATGTACCTAAAAGTAGGTAAAAGTAGTAAAAGCTTGGGCTCTTCTAGACTAGGAAAGTAGTTAAAGTTCAAGTTGGGCTATAATACGGAGCCCCCCAGGTAACATGGACATTTTTTTTTATTTTGCGTGCCCACGCAATACTTTTGCATTCCCTCGCAATACTTTTGCGTGCCCACGCACTACTTTTGCGTTCCCTCGCAAATACTTTTGCGTGCCCACGCAATACTTTTGCGTTCCCTCGCAATACTTTTGCGTGCCCATGCAATACGTGTGCTTTTCCTCGCATGCTGCAAGTCAAGTTAGTGTGCTGGATCGTTTGTAGCTTTTGTAAGTCTTCTTTCATGGTCTTTCAGGCTTTTTCGGGTTTTATTCAAGCCTGAATCATACAGATCTACTCTCATATTTTTTATGAGACTTAAATCTGTGTTTTTGCAGGGAAAGTAAAGGACAATCAAATCATTTGTTTCCTAAAGCCACTTTAGTATTGTCTTCACTAGGTGTTTTCTTTTATTTTTTTCTGAGGTGCACATATATTGCACTTTCAGCCTCTGCACCTGGAAGGTTGTCCCTAAATAGTTGTTTGTAGTGGGATCTATTAAATTCAGCTCAGATACTCTTGTTTCCTCCATGATGCAAAATGCCCTAAAATGCAGAGATACATTAAAGAGGTGGATTGGTTATAAATGGGAGAAATGTCTATTGAATAAAATTAACAATGTAGTGAGGTGTGCAGAGATTAAAAGTAGTCTTATCAAATGCGTCAAGCTTATATGTAACCCATGTTTTTGGGCAAGCACAGTTACAATATCTTTATACTGCAGACCGATCTCAAAATAAAACTTAATAAACTTCTCCTGAGGGTGAGGAAACTCCATTGTGTCCACGGTGACGCAACTAACGAGTGTGTTGTACATCCTGCTTAATATTAAAGTATTGCGAGGGAACGCAAAAGTATTGCGAGGGAACGCAAAAGTATTGCGAGAGCACGCAAAAGTATTGCGTGGGCACGCAAAATAAAAAAAAATGTCCATGTTACCTGGGGGGCTCCGTACTATAACGTTGACCATTATGTTTATTTTCTTTTTCATGCATGGTAGCAGCTACTGTAGCTGGCAGACAGGAATCCTGCACAGCCTGCCTCCTTTACTGTAGCTGTTTAATGTTTAATTGATTAAGATCCCCATTAGCTTTTGCAAAGCAGCTGCTGTTCTTCCTGGGGTCTTGTCTTCAGATTTTCAGAAGTGACAATATATAAAATTCGCACCAAACACATCTTAATACATACAGTAAATGAGCAGAAACTCATACAGAGCATACAACACATACAAAATATAATTATGATACTAAATCGTTCATACCATAACAGACAACACAAGCACTTTAAAGCAACATTAAAAGAAAAAAAAAAAAGTAAATATACAACTGAATAAATGTCACTCAAAGATGCCATGACCCAACACCAAGCCTGTATATATATATATATATATATATATATATATATATATATATATATATATATATATATATATATATATATATATATGTAGAAATGTATAACTGTTAATTAGTATTTTTATTAATGAAAATTATTGTCCTTCACCCTGAGAGTCAAAGTTAAGTGCTAAATAACACTAACTTGTGCTAAATGGAAAACCAATGTGTTGTTACCTAGCTAATGTTAGTACATTGGTGCAAACTAATTTCAAAACAGGTCATTCATTTGATGAACTGTGGTTATGGGATTGCATCGTTTTCAGCTTATTAATTTAACACACTTTTTCTCAGATGATGATGATCAAGATGGCGCTGCTGCTGCTTCTTCTTCAAATGCTGCTGCCATCATACAGAGAAGTGCAAGGGATATTGAAGGTTCCTAATTACTTCTCAAAAAAAGTCATGGTGTTAGTAACAGAGTTAGAACTTAATATAAAAAAAGGATTGCTTGGAAAAGTAATAATTATGTTATTTTTTTAACATTCACTTTGGCATACCTTTAAGTTAATCTCTATGTTGAATTGTTGATAAAAGTGAATATCAGATCTGACTAATAAATGATATGGAAACTTAACTGGGTAAATTTCTAACAGAAAAATTATGGACCCTAATAACTGATATGAATATACAATATATACAAACGAATAATGGATGTCGTGGGTCCGTCTTCTCCTCAGGCCTATGTGGTATTTTTGGTTTCCAGCCAACAGGAAGAAACATGGTTTCTAATGAACAAGGAGCATGTCTCTACATCGGAAAATTTCAGACCGCGCTTTGCACGCTCATCTGATTTTCTCTTCTGGGCTAAGCCCCAGATGTGTCAAAATCCTGGAGACACCCCTGACATTACATCCAAGTTGGATCAGCCTGTAATGTGTTTTCCCATGTTAATTTTGAGCGTGACTCAAAATCCAGACCTCCATGGTTTCAAAAATTTGATTTCCATTGATGATTTTTGTGTGATTTTGTTGTCAATACATTCAACTATGTAAAGAACAAAGTGCTTAATAAGAATATTTCATTCATTCAGATCTAGGGTGTATTTTAGTGTTCCCTTTATTTTTTGAGCATTGTATATAAAAACTTTTCCCCCAAACTCAACTGGCTGGGTGGGCTGTGGGAGAAGATGGCGGCATGCATTGGGTACAGCAGCTCAGTGTCAGCTAACCCTTTCAGTGTTTTGTATGGCTGTTTGTGTATGTGTTGTTACTCAGATGGCGTACATTCTGCTGGGCGGACTACATCTACAGCCGGCACGAGCTCCTCCAAATGGCCAAATGGTTACATCTGACTTTTTCCGCTCCCACGACATCCCGGTGGCTATAGCCAGGACCTTGGGCTCTCTGTGGATTACCATTCCCGTGGGGAGGAGGCAAAGGCAGTGTAGGGACAGAAGGCAGAAACGGGGCTGTCGAGCAGGTGTGCTGTCGGGCAGATGAACTGAAGCATCACCGAGACCTGGCTTCATTCAGCCATACCGGACGCAGCCATTGAGCTAGCAGGCCACGACAGGAGCAGGGACTCCGGTAAGAGCAAAGGAGGGGGTTTGTGCATATATGTCAGCAACAGCTGGTGCACTAACTCTAAGACTGTAGACAGTCACTGCTCCCTGGACCTGGAGTACGTGATTGTTAAATGCAGACCCATTTACCTTCCGAGGGAGTTTACTGTTGTCATGGTAACCGCTGTGTATGTTCCACCAGATGCTAATGCTAACTCTGCTCTGGGGCTTCTGCATAGCACCATTAGCAGCTGGCAAGACAGGCATTTTGGGGCAGTGCATATTATTGCTGGGGACTTTAACCACGCTGAATTGAAAACTGTGCTCCCTAAGTTCCATCAGCATGTGGAATGTCCCACTAGAGACACTGGACAAGGTCTACTCCAACATAAAACATGGCTACAGGGCTACAAAGCTCCCACACCTCGGCCAGTCAGACCACATGCCCCTGCTCCTAGCACCAGCATACAACCCCCTCAGGAAACAGGCTCCTTCCACAATAAGGACTGTTAAAACTTGGCCTGTAGGGGCCTCTCACAGCTGCAGGACTGTTTTGAGAGAACCAACTGGGACATTTTTCACCACCCGAACCTGGAGGAGCACACAGCAGCAGTCCTGGGTTACATCAAACACTGTACCGACACTGTTGCTGTGGACAAGTGCATCCGGGTCTATCCCAATCAAAACCCCAGGATGACCAGAGAGGTCCAGCACTTGCTGTGGGAGAGAAGTATGGCTTTCAGGTCTGTTGATATGGAGCTATACAGTGTTGCAAGAGCCAACCTGAAGAGAGGCATCCGACGGGGTAAGACGGACTACAGGAAGAGGATTGAGGACAACTTCAGCAGGAACAACACAAGGCAGGGGTGGCAAGGGATCCGACATATCACCAACTACAGGCCAAACCTCGCTGCTGTCGATGGGGGCCTTTCGCTGGCAGAGGAGCTTAACCTCTTCTTTGCCTGCTTCAAGATGGAGCCACCGGAGGTAGCTGCACCACAGTCACCAGCCCTCAGCTGCCTCTCCCTCACTGTGGAAGAACATGAGGTGAGGCGTACACTGAGGGCTGTGAATCAGAGGAAGACTGCTGAACCAGATGGCATTGCTGGACAGGTGCTAAAGGACTGCGTGGACCTGCTGGCGGGGGTCTTCTCCAAGATCTTCAACCAGTCCTTACTCCAGTCCACTGTCCCAGCCTGCCTGAAGTCCTCAACCATTATCCCTCTGCCCAAAAAGTCCACAATCAGCAGCCTAAATGACTACAGACTAGGGTTGGGCGATTGAACGAATGTATCGACCATCGACGATAGGCTGAGCCATTCGACGATCGTTTATATAAGAGCGATATTAAGAGAGATATATATATGTATGTATGTACATGAGCCAACACGTTTAGTTAGCTACAACGCAGGCGCACGCTGTGGCTCGTGCAGCAGGTGTCGGGAGTTTTTTTTTTTTTTTCCATCATCCAGCCTCTCTCCATACCTGGTGCTGCCTTCTTTCAGAAGTCTCGTGCACACGCGCACACACTAAAGGACCGTGCATAACCTCCCACCCCGCGTGTGACCTGCCTCCAATTGCAGCACCAATTTAGGCTACTCAAACTTAATAGAAAGAAAAAATGACAGAAGTAGGCTACTCGGAAATTAATTACGTTTATTTAATCAATAACCACAATGGTGGGAATCAAAGACCAACTTCTTTATTTTCACCTATAACTGTAGCCTATTTATGGGGTCTTTACAGTGATTCA
This sequence comes from Melanotaenia boesemani, assembly GCF_017639745.1. Lineage (NCBI taxonomy): Eukaryota > Metazoa > Chordata > Actinopteri > Atheriniformes > Melanotaeniidae > Melanotaenia > Melanotaenia boesemani. The sequence goes on along the minus strand of NC_055683.1, from coordinate 10,697,543 downwards.
ATTTTTCAAACTCGGCCAAGTGAATGAAACAATAGATTAACCTAAAACAATAGAAAATAAAATTAACTCCTTGGGCTGGGAGCATGTGCGCTTCCATTAAAACAATAAATAACCACAGTGGTGCAAAAAAGATTCTGGCTTCTTTTTTCGTTTAACCTAGTAGCCAACTGCATTTACAAGATTTCTGTCTTAAACTCAGTCCAATGAATTTTTGTCTTCTAAATTGCTTCAACAGGTGTTCAGCGCGCAAAAAAGTTCTGACGTCACGTCCGCGAATATATCGCCTATCGCCATTTGCTGGACTGGCGATAGGCGATTGAAAAAAATTTACATATCGCCCAACCCTACTACAGACCAGTTGCACTAACCCTGCTCACTATGAGGTGATTTGAAAAACTGGTACGTAGTCATATTATTTCCTGCCTCCCACCTATACTGGACAGTCACCAGTTTGCATACAGGGCAAACAGATCCACAGAGGACACCATCACCACCACTCTCCACACTGCTCTGTCACACCTGGAGCAGTCAGGGAGTTACACGAGGCTGCTCTTTGTAGACTTCAGGTTCGCTTTTAACACTATCCACACAGACTGAAGTCCAAACTAGAGACCCTTGGACTCTCCAATTCCATCTGCCTCTGGATTTTGGACTTCCTGACAGGCCGCTCTCAGAAGGTTAGAGTAGGCGCCCACATGTCCACAGCCCTCAGCCTGGCACTGGCTCCCCACAGGGCTGTGTGCTGAGCCCCCTGCTCTACATCCTCTACACCCATGACTGCACCTCCATTCACCCCAGCAACACCATCATCAAGAGATAAGCCCCACCACTGTGGTGGTGGGGGGACAACAACCTGGTCCTAAACACCACCAAGACCAAGGAACTGGTAGTGGATTACAGGAGGAAGAAAACGGACATTCAGCCTCTGTACATCGGCGGGGACTGTGTGGAGAGGGTGGCTGCCTTCACGTTTCTGGGCGTTACCATCCAGCAGGACCTGAGCTGGAGCGCTAACACTACTGCTCTGGTGAAGAAGCCCCAGCAGAGAATGTACTTTCTCAGACTTTTAAAGAAGAACAACCTGGGTGAGAAACTGCTGGTGTCCTTCTACGCTGCTCCATTGAGAGGGTGTTAACATACTGTGTCTGTGCCTGGTTTTCCAGCTTCACAACCGCGGACAGGAAAGAGCTCCAGAAGGTGACCACCACAGCACAGAAGATCATTGGCCGCCCTCTCCCATCTCTGGAAGAACTATAAAGCTCCCGCTGCCTCAGAAAAGCAGAAACATTTTATGTGACTCATCCCACCCCGGATATTCTCTCTTTGCACTGCTGCCTTCGGGCAGAAGATACAGGACAATTAAAGCAAAGACAAATAGACTAAAGAACAGTTTTTATCCAAGAGCCATTGTAGTTTTAAATGCTGCCATAATTTGAGTGCCTTTTTAATGCAACATTCAACATTTCTGTGCAATATTAGGGAGCCATGAATGAATTAGTTGGATGTATGGATTTGTGTGTGTGTGTGTGTGTGTGTGTGTGTGTGTGTGTGTGTGTGTGTGTGTGTGTGTGTGTGTGTGTGTGTGTGTGTGCTTAACTTTGCACTTTTATCTCAGTGATTTATTAATTTGATTTTATTACTTCACTCAATTTCATTGTATAATGAACAATGACAAGTTTTTCTATTCTATTCTATCTACAGCTTGAGTCCTCTACCAGAGTCCTGGGAGCTTGAGGGAAGTGAATGTAAAATGTTCTGTTTGTAAAACACTTTAAACTTATTACAGAACTTGAAACAAGATTTTAAACGTTCTGAGAGGTTCAGGATGTGGGACTGGTTACTGGTTCTGGTAAGTTCATGTGGTGTAAGAGGCCTAAATCAGAGACAACCATACTAAAACCTTCCACAGGTTTTCTATTAGTCAGTAAAATGTAACTACACCCCCCTACTTTTTAACTGCCAAATTCTGAAAAATTGCTGAAACTGCAAGAGTTAAGTGTGGTGGTTAATACCGCTGGTTCGAGCCTCGGCTAGTGTAAGGTTCAAACAGTGGCCTTTCTGTGCAGAGTTATCATGTTTATGCGTGGGTTCTCTCTGGGTACTCCGGCTGCCTCCCACCATCCAAAGATATGCATGTTAGATTAATTGGTTATTATAGGAATGAATGGTCGTTTGCCTCTCTGTCTTGGCCCTGTGTTGGACTTGGGACCCGTCCAGAGTGTACCCTCCCTCTCCCCTGTTAATTGCTGAGATAGGCTCCAGTTTCACCGTGACCTTTAAATGAACTCAAGTATAGAAAATGGATGGATGGATGGATGGATGGATGGATGGATGGATGGACTGCAATGGTTGGGGTGTGAGATATGGGGTCATTAAGGAGCAGAGAGTGGGAGGGTCAGGATACACAAGCAGAAATGACTGAATGACTGACAGCAGCTCAGCAGCCACTAGCAAGATGGCGAGTAAGTGAGATTTTCAAAGCATCTATATAACAGAGTGGTATTTGAGGTGAAAGACTTTTCCCTCCAGATACCCCTCAGCTGCACAAGAACAATGTGGTCCTTAACCGTATCAGTCAGAGCCGTTTAGTGCTGTTTCACTGGCCTGTCAGCAGCTGCAGCAGCTCTGGAAAGCTGTGGAAACTCACTGCAGCTGCTGGAAGTTGCCGTTGCCACAATTTGAGCTGCTGTCTGTCACCAGATGAGAATCAGCAGGTAAAGAATAAAGTCCGGTGTTACTTTTACACCTCTCAAAAGCACAAATTCGTACCATTGCAGGAATATTTTATCAGAAACTCTGTGAAATACGGTGGCCGACAGGTGCAAACATGCTGAAACTACGTATTTTTATCTATTTATTTATTACATTTGGCCTCACTCTTGTACAATATTAGAAAAAGTTCAGCTGTTTTATGTTATTGACGTAAGCATAGTAAAAACTTTTGGTAATATAGTTTCTCTCCCCGTGCTCTGCTCAAACTTCCCACCAGTTCTGTTCTTCTCACTGTTGTCTGTCTCTCGGGTGGAAACACACCGCGGGCCCTAGAAACCCGGAGCACTTCCGTTGTGTAAGTGAATTTGCAGCATTTTCTTCTTGCAGCTGTTCTCGTTTATGCAGCGCTTGTCTGTATATGCAGCGTTTTCTTTTTGCAGTTTTCATTTATGCGGCGCGTTTTTGTATTTGCAACATGTTTGCACCTGTTGGCTACCATAGTGAAAGAACAAACGTCTGAAACTAGCAAATTCTCACCATATAAGTTCACATCTGTTCATATGTACTGGTGGGCACGGTTTTCTATGAATAGCAAGGACCTGCCTATTTTCATCTGAAAGGATGGTTTTAAATTTTCTCATGAAGTAAAGAAGCACCAGGTAAGGCTCAAGTACAGCTCTACATCATCAAAAACAAAACCTGGTTTTACCCTGTAGTGGGCACCATGAGCCATTTTTTTTTTACCAACAAAATGCTTTTTTATTTTTTAAATAAATGAAAAAAATCAGTGTAGATTGTTTTCAACATAATTAAGTAATACTGTGTTATTTCCACAGGTTTTCTATTAGCCATTAATAAAAACTCATTTTAAACTCTGACCTGAGAGTTTCCAGTTTACAGTCTGGACTCTTCAGTCCACCACACAGCTTCTTTACTCCTGAGTCCTGCAGGTCGTTGTTACTCAGGTCCAGTTCTGTCAAAATGGAGGACTGGGAGCTAAGGACTGAGGACAGAGGTCCACAGCTTCTTTCTGAGAGACCACATAAACTCAGTCTGGAGAGAAAGTTACAGACAAAAAAACAAATAATATATGTGACAAAATAATCAACCATCATGCTGGATGCAGACTGAAGGACCACCTGTAGAGAAAATCAGGTTTCTAACCTTGTTATCGTGTCAATGTGGTGGATTTTAATGCTCAAAGACATAATGAGTAAACAAGGTTTCAGCATGGTGGCTGAGAATTTCCAGATAATCAGTGACAGTCTGAGCACTTTATACAACACTTTATACAACAAAGTACATCATATACCTGAAGAACTAATCTGTCAGGGTGATGGATGGATTAACAAGATTAATCAAGTCATCATGTAGACAGCATTTATCAGATAATCTGGTTATAATAAATCCTATTAACACACCTCCGTTTATCCCTAATACTCTGATATCTTAGTGCACATAGACACACATATCTGATTTATTTGGTTGTTCATATATTTGCAAGTGCAACAAACTGTGTTCTGTTAAAAGATGGAAAAAATGCAGTCACAAGATGCTTTTGTACAGTCTACTTGGGTGTTTTGAAAGGCACTTTTAAAATAAAATGTATTATTATTATTCACAGGTAGTTTGTTTTGCAGGATTATTAGCTTTGACATTAGCACAGCTAATGCTAAGACTGTTGAAGAAGTTTACTTTAGAAGTTTGAGTATCACATCACCAAGTACATACGTACTCCGTTAGAAATCCAATAATGGATGGTAAATGTAGACCAGGGATTTTCATACAACATATCAGAAGTTCATATAGATATCTCAGATCTGATTAGTACAATAGTCTGATTTCTCCCAGTTACTGAATTTTGATGGTCACATATCTTGAAGCTGTTCTTGTCCACTGAAATGCTGAAAACCACAAACTGCAATCAATTCAATGTCCAGATTCTTAGAGTAAATTCAAAAGATCTTGGAAGATCTAATTCAGACACCCTGCAGCTTTTCACGTGAAGCTTTCCCCAAAAACTGTTCAAATCTCTATTTCATTAAAAGAACCCTACTTTGTAGAACCCAATTAGATCTCACTAAATAAAAATAAGTAACACCAGTTCCAAATGTTTAAATGCCTGCAGGAACAAACTTTAGAGTAATCAGTCTTCTTTTTAAGCTCCATCAGCATTTCCTCCTGATGACACATCTCTCAGGAAGATGAAAATCAGAGAAAATCAAACAGCACAGTCTCCTTTAAGAGAGTTGAAAAGAGACTCTCTCAACGTCTACACACCAATATTTTTTGATTTGCTAAAATTGTTTTCACCTCTGTTCGTCTCTGATCACAGAACCAAACCTGCTCTGCAGCAAATTGGAGAAGCAAAAGTAAGACAAGTAGTTCTCTGTCACATTCTGTCCTATAAACCAGCAGCAGTATATTTCTCCACATCCTGCTATATATGTACTTACAGAGCTTTGCTGGAGGCTTTGACCACTGGCAGCAGCCTCAGAAGAACCTCCTCTGAAGGAGAGTATTTCTGCAGGTCAAACACCTCCAGATCTTCTTCTGATGACAGTAAGATGAAGACCAGAGCTGACCACTGAGCAGGAGACAGTTTATGTGTGGAGAGACGTCCTGATCTCAGGAACTGATGGATCTCCTCCTCTAGAGAACGATCATTCAGTTCATTCAGACAGTGGAACAGATTGATGCTTCTCTCTGCAGACACATTCTCACTGATCTTCTTCTTGATGTACTGGACTGTTTTCTGATTGGTCTGTGAGCTACTTCCTGTCTGTGTCATCAGGCCTCGTAGGAGACTCTGATTGGTCTGCAGTGAAAGACCCAGGAGGAAGCGGAGGAACAAGTCCAGGTGCCCATTTGGATTCTGTAAGGCCTCGTCCACAGCTCTCTGATGGAGACGTATTGAATCTGGTTTCTTTAAGTTTGTGGACCTCTTAGAAAGTGTTTTGTGTTTTTCAAATAGGTTTATTCCAGAGTTAATGAAGGTGAGACGGACATGAAGAGCAGCCAGAAACTCCTGAACACTCAGATGGACGAAGCTGAACACCTTCTCCTGGTACAGTCCTCTCTCCTCTTTAAAGATCTGTGTGAACACTCCTGAGTAAACTGAGGCTGCTGTGATATCGATGCCACACTCTGTCAGGTCTGATTCATAGAAGATCAGGTTTCCTTTCTGCAGCTGATCAAAAGCCAGTTTTCCCAGAGACTCAATCATCTTCCTGCTCTCTGGACTCCAGTGTGGATCTGTCTCAGCTCCTCCATCATACTTGACCTTCTTGACTTTGGTCTGGACCACCAGGAAGTGGATGTACATCTCAGTCAGGGTCTTGGGCAGCTCTCCTCCCTCTCTGGTTTCCAGCACATCCTCCAGAACTGTAGCAGTGATCCAGCAGAAGACTGGGATGTGGCACATGATGTGGAGGCTTCGTGATGTCTTCATGTGGGAGATGATCCTGCTGGCCTGCTCCTCATCTCTGAACCTCTTCCTGAAGTACTCCTCCTTCTGTGGGTCAGTGAACCCTCTGACCTCTGTCACCATGCCAACACAGTCAGGAGGGATCTGATTGGCTGCTGCAGGTCGTGTGGTTATCCAGAGGCGAGCAGAGGGAAGCAGGTTCCCCCTGATGAGGTTAGTCAGCAGCACATCCACTGAGGTGGACTCTGTAACATCAGTCAGGGTCTCATTGTTGTGGAAGTCCAGAGGAAGTCGACTCTCATCCAGACCGTCCAAGATGAAGACAACCTGGAACTCTTCAAAGCTGCAGATTCCTGCTTCTTTGGTTTCAGTAAAGAAGTGATGAACAAGTTCCACCAAGCTGAACTTTTTCTCTTTCAGCACATTCAGCTCTCTGAAAGTCAGTGGAAATGTCAACTGGATGTCCTGGTTGGCTTTGTCCTCAGCCCAGTCCAGAGTGAACTTCTGTGTTAAGACAGTTTTCCCAATGCCAGCCACTCCTTTTGTCATCACTGTTCTGATTGGTTCATCTCTTCCAGGTGGGAGTTTAAAGATGTCTTCTTGTCTGATGCTTGTTTCTGGTCTGTGTGGTTTCCTGGATGCTGTTTCAATCTGTCTGACCTCATGTTCATCATTGACCTCTGCAGTCCCTCCCTCTGTGATGTAGAGCTCTGTGTAGATCTGGTTCAGAAGGGTTGGGTTTCCTGCTTTAGCAATCCCCTCAAACACACACTGGAACTTCTTCTTCAGACCACATTTTAGTTTACGTTGACAAGATGGAGCAAAATATTCTGAAAGAAAAGAAGAAATAAGATGAGTCAGTAAAGATTTGAAGCCTCTGAGGAATGAGGATGTGAATATGTGATGTTCATGTGTTGAGACATCAGTAAATGTGTCATTTATCCAGCAGCTTCAATCTTTAGAGAAATCCTCTTACTGCTCTGCAGACGCTCAGCCAGCTCCTCCTGCTTCATCCTCCTCAGGAAGTCCACTGTGATCTTCACTAACGCCTCTCTGCTGCTCTTCCTCTGCTCCTCATCCTCACCCTCCAACACTGAGCATTCTGGGTAATCTGGATTCAGAAGTTTCTGGATCTTCTTCAGCTCCTTCTTCATGAAAGTGATCATGTTGTCCTCCAGCAGCTGGAAGAGAAACGATATGAAGGACACAATCAGACTGAAATCATGGAGCCAAACATCAGATCCATGTTGGACACACTGACAATCCACTGGTCTACAAAGGTCAGCATGGAGATGATGTGGACAGAAGAGATGGAAAAGTAGTTGTTGTACATGTACAGACCATAAATATGGAGTCCAGCTGTGTTTGATGCTGCTGGGCAGACTGACCACTGGGAAGCTCTGAGCTCTGCTGGTCCACTCTGTGGAGGAATCAGGAAGAATCACATCACATTCTGTCACATGGAGAAGCTGCTTCCAGCTTTTAGGAAGCTCTCACCAACACCTTCATGAAGCTCTGTGCTGAGGTGCCCTGGAGCAAGGCAACCACAGCCAGTGTGTGCTTGGATGAGACTGACTGATGTCAGATGGAGAACCATGAGAGGAACTGTTAGAGTTTTAAACCAGAAATAGTTTTGGTTTGTTTGTGAGTCAAAGAAAGTTTCAGGGAATATTCTTTCCATGTGGAACATGCAGGAATTCTGTTTCCTGGAAGTTTTGGAAATTTTCTAAAATAAAATAAAAACTTAAATCTGCCTCTGAATGTTCAAGTAAACCAACTCAACATCAAGTTTAAACTATTATTTTCTCCATGTTCACAGAGCAGCTTTACTGTGTTTAGGAAATGGAAACAAAGGTTTTATTGGAAGCAGCAACACATTCAGCTAAAGTTGTTAAAGAGACAAAGTCAGCCAGAAAAAGAAGCTCTACATGGAGCAGCATGTTATTTCCTAACAGTGTCAGGACTGGATATCATATGTAACACACAGCATGAACAGTAAGGAGGAGCTCGTTCACACTGGAAACATGAAGCTTTCTGAGTTCTTAGAGAAATCCAGCTGTCTGAGTTTGGAAAGAACTGGATCAGACTGGTCCTGAAGAACTGGATCAGACTGGTCTGACTGGGTTTAGGATCAAACTGCAGCTGTTTGCTGGTTGAACCATCTGATCCAACTCGTCTTAACATTTGAGCCCATCTGAAAGTCCTGATTCTCAGAAACTGTAGAAGCAAAAATATTCAAAACACAAAGTAAAACCTGATTCTGAGAGTTCAGCTTCGACTTTTACATTTTAATACTGACAAATACTTACTGTCTGTTAGATCCACGACTTTGACGGAAATTCATGAAATCTTCCTTTGAATGGTCGCTCATCATGGACACACAGCTGGGCCCAGGTTCAGGTCTAGATCCAGGTTTTAGCCTCTTTAGTTGACAAACTACACTGGAAACAAGCAACACTGGAACATCTGATGTTTGCAGGTAAACAGTGGAATTAAAAAGAAAGAAAAGAACTTTAACAGGATGATGTGAACAGATCTATGTGGAGAGAACGAATCATTGGAAAGTGATTGAGCTCATTTTGATGGAAAGTTCTGCTGAACTAAAATAAATAGAAAACACAGATTTCTGACTTTGGACGTGAACTTTAATGCTGTTCAATGAAGCTGTTTTCACACATGAACTGCAGCCTTGAAATGTTCCAGAAATGTTCTGGATGCAGGTGAGAAGACAAATTCCTGCAACATTCCCTCCTGATTTCTTGCAGAGATTCTGCAGCCAGCTGTCTGATCAGAGATCCAGAAACCAGGAGCTGCAGCTGCTTATTGGAGGTGGAACCATGGAGGAGGAAAGTTAGGACTTCATCTAAGAAGCAGCTCACTCTGTTAGAAGTCATAGATGTTAGAAGCTCCAACAGAGTCAGACTGATGTCCCAGAATGTTCCAGAAAAGCAGCAGCAGCTCATTCAGACACCAACATGTTCTTCTTTCTTCATCCAGCCTGGTTTCATGTCCACATCTTCTCCTGAAAGCTGCAGCAGATCCCAGCTGATGAAGCTGATGTGTCTCTGCTTTGATCGTTGGCTTACGGACCAGGAGGAGACAAAACTGAAAGACTTTGGTGACACAGCTGATCTGAGGAAGCTGCTCAGCTGTTTTCAGGGAAGAGAGCCACCAGATGTGTGGCAGCTTCCACAGCTAATGATCTCTGAACTGACTGGACTTTCTCCAGCTGATGAAGACCTTGGAGCTGAACTTTAATCTGCTGCATCACAGACAGCTGCAGCTGCAAAGACTGTGTGAAGAAAGTGTGTCAGCTCCACCTTCCATGTGATCAGTGGACTTCAGAGGAGACGGACTCGTATGTAACATCCAGTATGACCAGTAAGGAGGAGGCTCCCTCACACACTGGAAACATGAAGCTTTGAAACACAGCTGAGTTTGAAAGAACTGAACCAGAAGGATTCAGACTGATGTGACTGGATTTAGGATCAAACTGCAGCTGTTTGTGCTTCTAGAGTTATTGGAGGATGCAGGATGTTCAGATGTGATGAATCAGATCAGATGATGCAGCAGCAAAGATTCACAGTAAAACCTGATTCTGAGAGTTCAGCTTCAACTTTTACATTTTAATACTGACAACTACTTACTGTCTGTTAGATCCACGACTTTCATGGAAATGAACTAAACCTTGTAGCGACTGATCGCTCTTCATGGAGACACAGCTGGGTCCAGGTCCAGATTCTAGTTCTGGTTCAGGTTCAGATTCTGGTTCTGGCAGTAATCCAGGTCCAGGTTTTGGTTCTGGTACTGGTTCAGGTCCAGGTCCAGGCTGGTTCCTGTGAATCCAGATGTTTGGTGATGTGAGTTGTGATCTCTGACATGGAGAAGAGTCATGGACAGTTAGAGATGGACATCTCACCTCTGAGTGGTTTTAGAGGGAGGGACTCCCTCCTCTCTGTCCTGATCCATGATGCTGGATTCACATCAGCTCACACACACTTTTCTACCTTCACCTGCAGAGGAAACACACATCATTCATCTGAACATCAACTGAAATCCTCCTTTCCATCATCTGCTGCTCCTCCTCTGATTGGCTCTGAGTTTCTGCTTCATATCAGAGTCAGATGGATGAGGTCAGACAGCAGTGAGGAAGAGGAAGCTGCCTTCAGCTGCTGGACTTCTATCAGGACCCCAGATGGAGGGATGGAGCTGCAGACCAGCCTCAAAAGAGGAAACATTTCTCCTCCTTTTATTACCATGAACAGAAAGTGAAACTAAATCAGATGAAGATTTAAAACAGGAAGCAGGAAAAAAAGTTTGACATTTTCTGTCAGAAACAGAAACTAAAGGATGAAGTTAAAGAAGGAAAAATGAAGTGATTCCAGTTTGGATGGAAAGTCTGACTGAAGGAGCTGCAGAATCACACACTGTAGGTTCTGATCCGTTAACCTGCTTCCTGTCAGCCACTCCTCATCTTCATCATCTTCACCTCTACAGGTGGATTATCTGCTCCATCACAGCTGCTCACACTGAAGCTTTTTTCCACATTTAGGATCAATTTTCATTTCAGCTGTTTCACTGAAAATCTTCCTGCAGCAGTTTGACTCAAAGAAGGTGAAAGTGTTCAGATCAGAGCGGAGACCAGTTCTACAGAGAAGCTTTACTGGTAATCTCCTGGAAACTGGAATAAAGACAGAAATAAAATGAGGGTTTAGTGTCAAACAGCAGATGAATGTGGTTCAATCAGCGGCTCCAGCATCAAACTGCAGGTGTGACGAAGTTCAGCAGGAAAAAGTCAAACGAGGGAAGGAGACCTACACGAGACCAAAAAGAAACATCCCAGTACACACAGGACATGCAGGTGGATGTTCTACTTGCCGTCTTGATCCACAACTACCTCACAGTATGTTAAGCTGGGAAATATCACATTAGACACCACTCTGAGCAGCATGGGGATGCTACAGGGAAAGGTTCTGCCCCCACTCCTGTTTACCTTTTACACCTCAGACTTCCGGTTCTCTTCACAGACCTGCCACCTGCTGAAGTTCTTGGATGACTCTGCCATCGTGGCTATATCAACAGGGGCCAGGAGGAAGAGGACAGGGGTGTGGTGGACAGGTTTATGGAGTGGTGTGGACTGAATCACCTGCAGCTGAATGTCACAAAGACAAAAGAGTTGATTGTGGATGTCAGACAGCAGAGGACCGGTCTGAACTCTTACCATCAGGGGTACAGAAATAAACAGTGTGGACAGCTACAAGCACATGGGTGTCCACTTGGACATTAAACTAGGCTGGACAATAAAAACTGATACCATCTACAAGAAGGGTCAGAGTTGCTGGTTCTTCCTCATTGAGACTCAGACCTTTCAACGTCTGCAGGATCCTGCTGCAGATGTTTTATCACTCGATGGTGTCCAGCATCTTCTTCTATGTTGTAGTGTGCTGGAGCAGCAGGCTGAAGACAGTCAACACTAAGAGAGTCAACAAGCTCATCAGCAGAGCTGGATCTGTCCCAGGAATTGAACTGGAGTCTGTGGTGGAGGTGTCCGAGATGAGGATGATGAGGAAGCTCCTCAGTATAATTTACAATGTTTTTCACCCCCTGGATGCCACATCGACGTCTTGTCAAAACTCTTCCAGCCATTAAACTGAGACCACCGAGGAGCTCCACTGCACACCAGAGGAGGTCTTTCCTACCTGGAGCTATCAGACTTTTGAACTCCTCCTACTTTAGCAGCAGGTAAACTTAACTTTAAAAACTTACTCTAAATATAAACTGCAATATTTATCTGCTCTGTTCATAACCATGTGCAACAGTCCAATTATATTTTTTCTCCTGTAACAACAATTTCCTTTGGGATCATTAAAGTTGTTTGTATCATATTGTATTAATTTTACTTCAAGTCATTTTTTTCTTTTTTGCAGGATTTTTTTTTTTTTTTTTTTTGGTTTTTGGTTTTTATACAACTGTAAATAAACTCAAGTACTGAAGGGTTAAAATAGCCACCTTTGAGATTATTCAGTAAATTTTCTATAAAGTTCCTGATGTTATTCAAATAAAAAGCTTTAATTGTACAGCTACAGACAAAAGGTGCTACTGAGAGCCATTAAGTCAGCAGAAAAGATTACTGGCTGTCCCCTGCCATCCCCAGATAACCTTGTTACATCATGCTAACTCAGCCGAGCTTCGAACATCATGAAGGACCCCTCCCATTCTGGTCACCACCACGTTGAACTGTTGTCCTCTGGCAGATGCTACAGAGACATTTTTTATCCATTTGCCATTAGTCTACTGAACAAAGAATGACTAACTCATGACCCCTTGCACTTTATTAGAACACATTACTCATTTAAGCACTAGTCACTTTCATGCAGTTTTTATTTACTCGTTAAACTATTCTCAGTCTTTTATTTTTAACAGACTTTAATTTATAATATTTTCTATGTGTCTTGTGTCATTGCTTCTGTGTCTTTTATGTAATAGGAATACCTGACAATCTCCTTGCACTACTATGTGTTTTGAAAATAAAGGCTTTGAAACTTTGAAATTGAAATAATTGGTCAGTGTTGTATGTTTATTTCTGATCATACATCAGATTATCTCTGTGTGATGGACAGCTGCTTTGTTTGTTTGTTTGTTGTTGTTGTGAATCACTTCTTTTGCTTTAGGTTGTTAGAACAACTTTCTGTCCCTACATGAGAAGAATCTGCTTATGTAGCTGCAGACAGTAGCAGGATGTTTCTGGAAAAACACTTTTCTGACTGAACCGCATGCACCTATAGTGCGTGCACGTTACTTGTCAACTCACAATGCATGCTCCAGATGAGGTCTCTTCAAAAACCCCTGTGTTATTCACCTAAGAACCGATTCTTTGTAGTGAATGAGAAGAACCAATTCCTGTGTAAGGGAGTCAAATATTTAGAAGAGGTGGGATTTTATTTTGATGGGCCCACCATGCGGTCAATTCCATAAAAGGAAAGATTAGGATCGTACCACTATGTAAGGAAGGAAGGGCTTGTTAGAAGACAGAGATGTAGTGGTACAGACCAGAGAGCTGGAAGCCAGGAAAGAGTTAACATTTCACTTTGTGAAATGACTCACGAGGTTGTGCTGCTTCTAGCAAATTTCCCTCCTCTGGATATATGTTTAATCTTTTCTATTATAATTCTCTACTTAGACTTTATGAAAGGCAGCTCCTCTTTGGTTTTATTTTGGCTTGATTTTGGCTCAGGTGACGCCACACATACGGGGGCTGCAGAGGTTAAAATAGCTGGGATAGCTGACATGCGACCAGCAAAAGGAACAAACCAGAGAAGAGGAAGGAAGAAGGAGGAAGGAGGAGGAAGAATAATAAGAAAACAACAATAACAAAGACAATAACTTTAGAGATGTTGCAAGATTTTGATGAAAGTCTGTGTGAGTGTGTCAGGTGTGGTGGGGGGTTACGGGCTGCCCTAGTCTGTCTCTAGCCTCGATGGAGGCGTGGTCACATTTGCAGGATCACAGTGATCACTCCTCATCCTCTGCATGCTGACAGACACTGAGTTGTCCAGTGGGTTTTGTTTAACTTTTTTATGTGTCTGTCTTATTTTAGGATGATTGTCAGCTTAGTTTACTTGTTAAAGCTGCAGGGAATTTTCTGTTGTGTGTCTGTACAGGTGTAGCAGTTGGTTGTCTGGTGTTACGTTGGATTGAAGGGTCGTTGCTTCCATCTACTGTATCTTTGTCTCTTCTTTTTTCTACTTTTTTTTTAACTTCTCTTCATTATACCTTTGTTTCTGTCCCCTCTGTTCAGGTCCAACAAGAATCCCACAATTCCAATAAATAAGATAAAACTGTATATTTAAGTACAAAACTGAGATTATCAAGAGGAGCTTTATACCCATAAAGCTCTTCTTGGCAAAGCAAAATTGTTCAGCACAACACAGCAGCCAGACCATCATTCTATTACCACCATGCTGGACAAGTTAAAAAATAAAGAAGTCAGATCACAAACATTAAAATAAACATTTAACCTTTTCCAGATAATCAAACATTATAGAAATATGTTGACCTGACTTACTTTCCAGGTTTCACACATTTAGTTGCACTTTTCCAGTCAATTTGCTGCTCTTAATAAGTTTTAGATTTTTTTTTTAACTTCTGCTTTGAGTCTCCTCGTTCACAGCTTCCTGGTCTCAGATAGTTCTGGTCTTTGTTCCCTCATGTCCTCCTCTGTGGTTTTGTTGGACCACTTCTCCTCCCTCCTGGTTCTGGATTGTTCTGGACCCTCAGTCTGATTAATCAAACCAAATAAAAACAGCTTTAGTTTTACCTTCAGATGGAGGATTTCATGGAGAAATTCAGCAGCACCACGACGACCTGAGAGGAAGTGAAAATAAACTGAGGGATGTTTTGCTGACCCAGTTAGAAATCTGACACATGACAATTTATGAAGTTGAACTGCCCTGAACTGCTGGAAGTTTCCACAAAGAGACAGAAACCTGATCCTGGATCTGAATCTGAAGCTCTGAAAACCTTTAGTTCTGGTTCCAGTCTCTCGGCTGGAATTCAGAACCAGTTCTTAAACTCTAGTTTTTAATTGTTCGTCATCTTTGTCCTTAAAATGAGTTAATTGTGTTAAAGAGTTCATTTCAACAACACGTTTCTACAAGTTGGGAACTTGAACCAAAACGAAGACTTTCAGCTTGATTTGGTCCCAGTTGGAGGAGAACCGGGAGTCTAGCACCCCCCTTTCCTCCATCTGGAGTTTTACATCAGAATCAATATTCAGATTTTTAAAACAAGTAATTTCCCTTTTATAAACCATCATCCTCCTCCTGGAAGTTGCAGGTGAAATGGGGTGGAGGTGGGGGTGGGGGGGTCAGGTGGAGAAGGAATGGCTTTTCTCAGAGCGACGCTGTGCAGGACACCACATGTCATGTTTATGTTGCACCTCCACTGGATTTTGAGGAGGCCAATGGCTCGATCCACAACAGCATGTACACGAGCATGGACCACATTAGTGCACCTCCTCTATGTTCTGTGGGTTTGCAAATGGAGTGAGGAGCCATCGCTGCTGTCACCTGTAGCCAGTCATTAACTACAGCGTCTGCTGCAGTCTGTCCTCTACACTGCTGTACATTAGTATGAGTCATGTGTTCACGCAGGTCACCGGGCCACTAAAATGATCACAAATAACTTGTATGTTCATTGAATTTACTTTACATGTTTATGGTTCACTTAGCAAATTTGTTCTCACTCTGAGCTGTTATAGTAATGTGAGGGTTGTCAATCACACCGATTACATTTGGGAAATTTTGCCCTTTTGATGTTGGCCTGTTCTCCCACAATGTCAGGAAACTTTATGTATGGATTAGTCTCTTTAATAATGCCATTTAAAAACAGCTGGTATTATTGGGCTCAGGGACGGCAGAGATAGATTCCAGACCTAAGGATAGAAGTTTGATCTTATCAAACACATATCAGCCTTCATGTCGGCTAATTCCAGCAGGAAAGAACAGGTTGACAGAAACCCGGTAATGGTCAACAGCTGCAGATGTTACAGGATCGCATGGTTCAGGCTGGTCGATCAATCACTGGGCCCAGTTCAGCACACAGATCTAAGAGCCCTGCTCTAAGGAAACTAAATCTGCATTTAAGCCAGTCATGGGTCAGGACATCTTCATACTCTCTAGAAACTCTGTCCTGATCCTGTCATTGGCATAATCGTCTAGCAGTGCCAGCACATCCATTGTGATCCGTTGTGAAGCCTTGAGTGTCGCTGCAGTGTTTATGTTTACTCATTAAGTACACCAATTACTACACACCTTGTCACAATTAAAGTACCATTAAGAGCCATTACTATAAAATTTGAAGATGTACATATGAAACTACTGTGCTTTAACTCTTAAATGAGTTCTTATGGACTGTATGGCTTCATCCAGGAAAACTTCTATAACACTGCAGGCCTCATGTTTATGATTACGAGGGTCTACAAGTCTGACATGATGGTTAAATACACAACATGAATGTGGTTTAAATTCACCATCTCACATTATGTGCTGTCAGTTTCCTCCGGCTCCAAAATGTTTGTGCGCAACGTTCAGAGTTTGCGTACAGGTGCAAACATTTTTCTGACAAGATATTTTGATAAATCACAACTTTGGACAGAAAGTGACGAACACCATTTTCAAGCCCTGTTTTCTGTGCACACAATGTTTATAAATGAGGCCGCTGAGCCTTTTTTATTCTCTACTAGGGGAGGAAGGAAAGGAGATGGAGCTGCTTCACTAGCTCATAGCTCGACTGCAGCAAGTATCGCTAGATAATGTTTCTTCATTTGAGCATCACCTTTGTTTCTAGCCACCAGTCTCATACATTACAGTTTATCAACCACAAAAACCTCCTTCTGGTCCTATTCTACTATTCTACAGTCATTTGGCAGACGACTTACATCTGAGAGTAAAAACAACATAATTCATTCCGACTAGTAGAAGAATTAAAGCCCCAGTTAGAATGTACAAAAAACTAAATTCAGCAGCATTCTTTGTGCACGTGTGCTGGATTCATGCTTGGGTAAGAAGGTACGGAGGTCCAGGCTGTAGAAGGGATGAAAGCAAAACCGCAACCTGATCATGAAAGGAGACAAGCCACTAATCCACCCACGCCTCCAGCTCTGCATGTCTTATCTTTTAGTGGAAAATGCTGAAGCCTAAGCCTTGTGTAATGCTGTGATGTTTGAGGGATGGACTTTATGAACCTCCTCTTATTAATGCCTTGTGATGTGTAAAACAATTCAGTATGTGTGTCTTACTTTTACTCTACACATGCTCCTTGCAAATAAAATTGTAGACACTGAAAATAACTCTGTGTCTTCTTTTAATTGAAGCTTTATTGGTGTTGTGAAGAATTTCCTTGACATTTTGGTCCTTCAAGCTGGATCCCATATTCGTCCAGACTCAGAGGAGAACTGCAGAGAAGCTGAAGACTTTGCACAGCCAAGTCTGGGACCTGCTAAAGACCTCTACCTCAACGTTAAGTTAAATAGAGACACCAGTGGACCGCAGTTCTGAGTTTATCAGGAATCCACCTTCAACAAGAAAGATAACAGGAGCACTTGAGTATAAATTGTGTGATGAGAAGAAATGTTGCGTGACAAGGTCGACATGAAGGAAGCCTTAAAATCGTAAACGTGAGCTAGTGGGTTTTAAAAGATATCGACTGAACCAGAGTTAGTAGGTTCTAAAAGACATCACCATGAAATTGTGATAAAGAGAGAAATAAATTGCAGACAGAACAGAGAAACAAAAAGTGTACTATATAAAATAAAAAATAAAAAAATAAAATTGAGAAAAAATAAAATAAAATAAAATAGAGAAAGGAATGAAGGTGTGGATATGTATGACAGCAGACTCTCACACAATCCGAAGCAGCGGACAGAGTGACAAACCTCCCTGCACACATAACGACTAAATAGACTCATTAAATAGACTCAACTATCGTATAAAAGACCAAATAAAATGAGGAGGAAAGTTTTTAAGGAATACTACAGGAGACTGGAGGAAATACTTTGTACTCATAATGGTTTAATTCTGGAAGCGAATGAAGACGAATATCACCAACAGTTAAAAAATACCTTTCATGTGTGTAGTTTGTCCCCAATCAAAGGATTTTTTAAAAAAAACACATGAAAGATTTTTGCATCAGGAACAAAACAGTTTTACCTTGATCATACTAAACATGGAGAAAAGGTAATGAATGAAAGAAAAAGGAAAGTAAGAAACCCCAGGCTGTTTCTGTTGTAGAAGACGTTATGTATGGAGAAGCTACGAGAGGTGGACCAAGAGGACGAGGTCGAGTCAGGGTCAGGGGCAGAGGACGAGGACAGAGAGGGCGTGGTGGACGGCAAAATAGTAGGAGAGAGGCTGCCGAGGGAGACAGGTGTTACAGCTGTGGACATTTTAGACACTGGTCACAAGACTATGCTGACTCAGAAAAAGCCTGACTAAAGAGAACGAAAAGGGAAACAGGAAGTGATGCAGGTTTAGAAGATTTTAACTTAGAAGAGATGCTTTTTTCAGCAGATGAGAAACCACAAAAAAACATTGTGGGTTTCGGGCCAAAAATTAACTTTACCGTGTGATTCACACAGAAAACACAGCAACACACACAATAATAAACAGAACATGTAAAGATATGAAGTTCTCACATTATTCTGTTCTGGTCTGCTGAGCAAATGGAAAAAAGGAGAAACTAACACAACCACTTAAAATAACTGACCCTAACACTGGAAAATACATGTAGATCCTGTAGTATTTTCACCCAACTGTCCCGTCAAGCTTCTGGGACGATATTTCATGTTTCATTTAAAAATAGGTGTAGTTCCAGGAACCGTAGAAATGAAAGTAGTCAGACTGGATGAAGCCCTGTTGGTCGAAGGAAGCAATGAACCACATTATTACTATAGCTTGGACCTTATTCCTGGAAAACCAAGTAGGATTCCAGAAGATTTAGAAAAAGAAGCTAAAAACATAGTAAATCCCACATCTGTCTTTAAGTCACCTGAAGACATGCATTTCACCGTGTACTTCAAACAAACCACAGGCCCTGGTCTCACATATAAAAAACAATTAGACAAACAGACAAGTTTAACGTAAACACTTAAAAATCTTGTCTGGGACAGCATGGACTTGTGGTTTAACTGAAGAACAACTACAGTTATTTTACTCAGTCTACACGCCACACGTCTTCCTAGCAACACAAAGACAATGTGGAAATTTTGGGAATAAATGCCAGTATGTCTGAAAAAGCACGTGACTGGGAAAATAAAGGTACAGCCCATCCACAGAGATGTACAGCAAACCTTTAAACTGATGTATCATAAACAAACCTAATGTCCACTTAGCTGATCAGGCATGACAAAACTTATATCTTACATATATCTTACACAAGAAGAGGGGGAAGCCATTAGCCACTTCCCCTCTACTTTGTGGTTCCAAGGACCTGCGGATGTAGGTATCATGAGGGGTGTAGACAGTAAAAATAAAAGCTAAATCCTATTACAGGCTAAGAGTAAGACAGTACCCCTTAAAACCAGAAACTGAAAAGGGAAAAGCACCTGTGCTAAAATCTCTGACTGATAAGACATAGTGAGTGTCCAGACTCACCATGTAATACCCACTGTTTCCAATGAAAAAAGCTCCACCCTCTGAGGGGTGGAGGATGGTACAAGATCTTCAGGCTGTAAATGAAGCAGTTATACAGAGTTATCCTGCAGTCCAAGACCCACATACCCTTTTAAATGACTTATGACCACAAGCCAAGTATTCTACAGTAGTAGATATCAGATATATCATATCTACAGGAGTAGATCCATATTTCTTATAGCTGAAGAAAGTTTGCATTTATCTTCAAAAACAAGAAATACATCGTTATTAGGCTCGCCCAGGGTTATTTTTAATCAGCCACCAACTTTTCACAAGCAGTGTCAGTAAAACTCGTCACCTTCACACCACTGTGTCAAATATTGTTGGATACCAACTATGCTGAAGTAACTAGACTGCTGACCGCTCTTATCTATGAAGAACCAACACAATGACAGATGAATTAAAATGGACTCCAGAAGCTGACAAAGCCTTTACAAGTCTAAAAATATTCTTACTAGCAGTACTGTACTGGCTTTTCCTGACTACAAAAAGGATTTTATTCAGACAGTAGATTCCAAAGATGGCCATATGACTTCAGAGTTGTTACAACCTTATGGAGACAAATTGAGGACTGTAGCTTATTACTCATCTAAAGTTGATCCAGTCGTAGCTGCACCGCCACATTGCAACCAGGCAGTTGTTGCCACCTTTATAGCAGTGCAGAGTTCTAGTTTCACAACCTCATCTGATTACAGAAAGATGCACAAGCTTAAATCCAACTACATTGTTACAAACATCTGATGACGGATCACCACATGACTGTCTTGCTGAAAGTACACAGAGTACTTTACCCAGACCAGATTTACTAGATACTGAAATACCAAATTCTCTGATGTGGTTTGTAAATGGCGCCTCTAAGAAAAATCTTGATGGCACAAATATCTACAGGTTATGCAGCGGTTGATTTTACTCATACTCTAAAACAAGAACCTTTGCCAAAACATTACTCTGCCCGAGCAGCAGAAATCACAACTTTATACAGGTATACAGGTGAACAAAAACTGGCCTTCTAATCAATGATATGAACAGAAAGTGAAGCAGCTCCAATAGCTATGCTTATATACCCGAAAAAGGTAAATGGTAAATGGTCCGTATTTATATTGTGCTTTACTGTACCTGGAATGAGACCCAAAGTGCTTTACATTATACATCACATTCACCTATTCACACACACATTCACACACTGATGGCGACCACGACCCATCAGGAGCAATTTGGGGTTCGGTGTCTTTCTCAGGGACACCTCGACATGAGCTTGACAGACGGAGGATCGAACTGGCAACCGTCAGGCTACAAGACGACCACTCTGCTTTTAATTATACTAACAGATATATGACAGAAAGAGAAGCCAAACAGGCTTTACTTATTACCAAACAAAAGAGAAAGAAAAACAAGACTATTAGTCAGCAAAAAATAACACAAAGCCAAGCAGTCATAATCAAAGTTCAGCAAGCCAATCGCAGACTGTCTGTACAAACAGTTGCCGATAAGTCCACAGCTCAAGGACAATTTCCTCCAAGCAAAGAGCCTTTTGACTCCATTTGTACAGATTACATTGAATTAAGCCAATGTAAAGGGAAAAATATTGCCCAGTCGTAAAAGACCCTTACTCATAATGGGTAGAAATCTTTCCACCATCCCACCTGGACGATCTAACAGAAACAAAGATATTATACAGAAACATAATTCCAAGATCTGGCATCCCAAGTCAAATCTACAGTGACAATTAAAATAGGCCAAAGACTGCAAATAAATTTAAAACATGACATGCTGAAATCATGTATGGATGCAGATATAGACTAAGTTTGGAATGCTCCTATCAGAAGAACAATGTGAAAATATGTAGTAAATTTCATGATTAAAATATTAGAGAAAAAGGAAGACCTAAACGCTAATAGAGAGCTATATGCTGCTCTGCCTTTACAGGACACAGGTGACCTGGTTGAAGTTTGTGAATGGATCCTGATTAAGAACTGATATGGGAATATCTAATTTGTGTCCTAAAATGACCATCTGTATACTATTGGTGTTATATAACTGCTTGTTTTGTCCCAAGTGACCACCTGTATACTGTTTTTTGTTATATTATTCTGCTTGTTTTGGTGCCTGTGTAACTGCCTATCTTTGGAAGGGTGAGAAAAGGGTGTCTTGTAAATATGTTTACAAGACAGGATCTCAGGACTCATCCTCGCCTGTGGGAAAGGACCGGCCATCCTCTCTCTCATGCGATGTTGTGTTTTTCTAAATAAGTATAAAGACGGGGAAATCCCACATCTCGGTGGAGTCTGCTGCGGGTTACGTATACGAACGCCCAGCCGGGGTTTTCTAAGCCACTCTACCGGGATTGTTGGCTCTCCAGTCCGTGTCAAAGGTAGGGCAAGCTATGCTATGCTTATAAGGCTGAACCCATTGAGATGTAATGATGAGTGTCATGAGCTGCGGGGAATAAACCTGACACACTTATTCTAGCACTCTGACTTTGTGTGTTTCATCTGCCGACCACCACGAACCTCTAAAATCACACATTACATTATTGGTGTCACGAACAGGATTAATAAATTGTAATTGATATTATTTGGTGGCTGCAGAAATGTTTAAGAAACAGAATAGGAAGTCTCCCGCCGTGGAGCAATCTGATGTGCCAGGTTGGACTGGCGAATGGAGTGAAGTTGCGTTCTGTCTGCGGGACGGCGGTGGTCGTCCCGAGCCGTGGGGAGATGCTGTAAAGGACGGCTCTCTCGCGGCTGCATTGCCTGCGCTAAAAGAAATTGTTGTTCCTCCGAAATCCCCGTTGGGGGGGGTTCAGAGGCGTGCGTGGTTTTGTGCATCAGCATGGCGTGTATCGCAGGAGAAGTGTAAAAAGTTAACTGATGAAAAAGAACAGTTGGAAACACAGCTGTCTTTAGCCAGGCAAGAAGTAATGAAAATACAGGCAGAGAAAGAAGCACTGAATCAATGTTTGAACAAAGCTTTGGTGGGTTTGGCTCAGACTCAGCGGCAAATGCGGAGGAGACCGCCACGCCGTACTGACCCTGCCGAAGTCCGTACCGTGGCTGCACGGGTACGGGGGGATGCTAGTTGGGATCCCATGAAATGGGATGAGGATGTCTGGGACGAGGCTGAAGGGTTAGACTGGTATCAGGCAAAACCAGTGACCCGTCGTCGCCAGACTGAGAATATGGGTCCTACAGCCCCTGTTCAGGCTGTAAACGGGCTGGGTGACCTCATGTTCGATGAAAATGGGCAGCCCGTTATGGTGCAACCACGACCCCCTGCAGCACTGTTTCAGAGAATTACAGAGGATTATACTGCAGAGGAGGTGTCACATCTGGGGAGAAAATTCAGGCAGGGGGTGGAGGAGCCCCTGGATTCATGGCTGCTAAGATTGTTGGAAGAAGGGGCCCATCAAACTGATGTGGATCAGGGGGATGCACATAAATTTGTCAGTTTATCCAGAAACCCTGATGTTAATGCCGCATACAGGGATGCAATGACAGATTTGCGTGGAGCCACGGCATCTGTGTTTTCTTTGTACGCCCTTGCAACCGGAACTGTGTTCCGCCTGCCCGGTGATTGGGCACCAATTACCCGGCCCTGGTATACTATCAGAGATGCTGTGCAACGAGTGGCTCAGTTAATGATGAGGGAAGGAGTGTTTCTGGGAACGGCTGATGCATGGGCTGATATGTATGTGCCCAAATCAGTACGGGATCATCTGATAAAAACCAGTCCTCCACATTACAGATCCCTGGTGTTAACATTAATGTTAAATTCTGTAGACAGACCTGCTTCTGCTGTACAAGGGATGATAAGAGAATTAGAAAATCTGGAAGAAAACCAAAGCTCAGAAGAAAAAGGAGAAAAAGGATAAAAAAGATAAGAGGCGCTCTCGCCTATATCCTGGTCTACCTGAAAATTATTACTAGGAAACTGGCCGAGCCCCTCCAATTCGGCTAGTTAATTGGGCTGCTAATGATATACGCCCACATGTGATGTTGGGTATACATTGGCGAAATTCTACACAAACAGTGGAAGCTCTGGTAGATACGGGGGCGGAGGCCACCCTTATATATGGTAATCCACATAAATTTAAAGGTTTAGTTGCTACATTGAGTGGTTTAGGTGGTGGAGTTGTTCAAGGAAAAATAGTTAAGCTCTCTCTCACTATCGGCACGTTACCTCCACATATTTATCAAGTTATAATCACTCCCATTAAAGAATACATTATTGGAATGGATATTTTGACAGGTATGACTCTCCATCTGAGAGGGGGCAGATTCTCATTTGGAGTTAAAGAACTCCGCTCACTAAGTGTGTGTGCTGTACGGGTTGGAAAAGTGCATATGGCACCGTTCCCAATCCCTCTGGCTGAAAAAGTGATATCACAAAAGCAGTACAGAATACCAGGAGGACATGATGAGATAACTGTGACAATATCTGATTATTTAGAAGCTGGAGTGTTGAAAACAATCTCCACTGCTTGGAATAATCCTTTGTGGCCGGTCAGAAAATCAGATGGCAGCTGGAGGATGACTGTGGATTATCGGGGGTTAAACAAACACACTCCCCCGTTAACTGCTGCAGTACCTGACTCACTTACCATAATAGAACGGGTTCAACATCATCCCGGTGTATGGTATGCAGTGCTTGATCTGGCTAATGCTTTCTTCACTATTCCTATCCCAGAGGATAGGATGGAACAGTTTGCATTTACCTGGGAGGGGCGACAGTACACGTTTACTCGCCTTCCACAGGGCTACGTGCATAGTCCTACTATTTGTCATCGCATAGTGGCTGAACATCTTGCTGAAATGCAATTACCATCGGGAATAATGATTTCCCATTACATCGATGACATAATGATCCAGGGGATCAATAAGGACGAAGTGGCTGCAGTATTGCAACAAGTGATGACTCACATGCAGTCACATGGATGGGAAATAAACCCTGCTAAAGTGCAGGGCCCAGCACAACAAGTGAAGTTCTTAGGAATAAACTGGAACAGAGGAGAAAGAGAGATAACTGAGACCGTTTGTGGTCACTAAAGGTGACAAAATAGCTCAACTGGTAATAAAACCATGTAATATGACAATGGTGCAAGAAATAACAACACCACAGGTGGTTACTACTAGAGGTCAAGGAGGATTTGGATCTACAGATAAAGTGGGTGCTAAGGTTTGGGTCAGGCAAGAACATGGCCCGCCTAGACCTGCTGAAATTATCGCTCAGGGGGCAGACTCAACCTGTACTATAATATACTCTGGGGAACAAGATTGGAAAAATGTTCCCGTGTTAAAATGTTATTTAAGAGAAGACTAATGCTGTTTGCTATATTCTTCTGAAGTTATGTGTCTCTTTCAGCCTGGTGTGCCTGGTGGATGTCTGAGTGGGGGTGGAGGAGGTTGATCGGCAGATCCAATAAGGAGGGGGCGCAGAAGGATCCTTGCTATGGCCCGCCTACGACCTGGTGGTGCCGCCTGCTGGGGCATGCTGCAAGCTTCCCTCACTGCCATCCTCACCAACAGCTTTGTGACTGCGATGACGCCCCACCGGTCGATGAAGGAGGTGGGCATGTTTCGGACGGGCTGGAGGTACGCAACAAGGATGAGGAGACAGGATAACTTCACCTGTCCAGCCAACCGAATCTGTTATATTGCCAATCTAACCAGTGAATGGCCCATATATGTGTGTCGAGGCTGCATACAAACGATGCACCTACGGAGACCGATGACATCAGTACATGTACAAGCTGGATGCAACGTCACTGTCACGTCGGACGTGATGATGCTCCTGGTTCTGACCGATGGAACTCTATTGGGAAATGGTACTAATTCACAGGTGCAGGTTTATGAGTCATTCCAATTAAGAAATGCTACAACCATTCATAATCGGATTGATCCTTTGATTCACCCGGTGGATGTGCTGCCAAAGGAACAGGTAAACATTAATCATGTGGCCCCATTGGTGACAACCTGTCAAGAAAAAGCACATGCTGTGGTTCGAACTGTTGTAACTTGGACTGTGAACTTGCCAAAAATGCCCACCTGTCATCATGCCAGACGTCGAAGGGCCTGGTATGATACATTACTGGGTGGAACTGGAACTGTATTAGGTGTGTCCAACACCATAGATGGAGAAATCACTCGGACAATGTTGTCCAACACTGGAAATAAAGCTAGCCAGGCTATTCATCGCCTGGGGAACTGGATGCCGGTCCCTATAGGACCACAGAAAGAGACTGCCATCATTTTACAACAACAGTTGAAATGGCAAACTAGATTGTTTAATGACACTGCCGATGTTTTCATAAATGTAACCAAAGCTATTGATGCAACTGTGTGTGGTTTACAGGTGATATATTCCCGCCTACAGGAGGAGAGGTTTGTACGAGTGATAACTGCACCTAACCCAAATGAATGGAGACGATTGTTTAATATTTCTGATGCTTCATGGTTACAAGTGAAGCCTGAACTGACGCGATGTAATATGACCATGTGTACTGTAAGTTGGATACAGTGGTATGTTACTCAAGCGATCACCATCTGTAAGTTTCAGGTATTACCATTGGTCGTACATAATAAGTATATGTTTTTGAGAACTTACGGTGAATGGTTTAGTCCCCAAACTAATCACACGTATGACCTGAAGGACTGTGAAACTACTGATCGAGGCCAAGCCTGCCTCTTATCTAAAGGGTATAGAGATCCATGCTTTACAGGAGACACGGCACTGTGTGAATGGTATATAGAACCAGCTAGCGACATGCTATGGCAAGTGGGCCCCAACACCCTTTGCGTAGCTACTACTCACAACCATACTCAGTTGCCTACTGTACCGTTCTCAGGTTGTTTAAAAGGTTTACACCTATGGCATTGGCACAATGTAACTTACAGGTTGACTAACTTTACCACAGAATCTCATCTGACTGCTGTCCAGTGGAAAGTGTTACACCTACCATGGCGAATTTCTCTGGAGCGTTTCCAAAGTGCACTGTCTCGCTCCCGTGATCTTAAAGATATTATGTCTAGCCATTCTCAGAATGTTACCCGTGCCTTAGTAACAACTCTAGTTAACCGGGAACAGGTTTTGCATGCAGCAAAGATGGTGGAGATGGACAGTGCTCATCACTGGTGGGACATTTTTTCAGGAATGTCTGTCACCGCTAGAACATATGTAGCTCCACCATTATTGATTCTTGTGGCTATTTTATGTGTGTTGACGCTATGCAATGTATTAACATGCCTTTATATACGCCGGATTAAACAACGATTGTCTAGGACCATATATCACACTGCCTTAAGATGATGCACATACATATTTTAGCAGAAGATGGACCTTATGGAACGATGTGTTATCATGTAACTGTGGATACAGATACTGATGTAGATCAGTTCACTTATATGCACTGGAGTAATCAAGATCGATGGGTGCACAATGATGTATATGCCACGCGAATGGAGTTGTTAGATTTCGTGTGTCATTGGGTCACTACTGTCTGCCAGGAGTATCAACATGCTCCTGGCCATACTGAAGATGATGATGTTATCTGGGAAGGTGAAGGTTTTATGAATTAAGGCCATTTTAGGCCAGAGGTGGAATGATATGGGAATATCTAATTTGTGTCCTAAAATGACCATCTGTATACTATTGGTGTTATATAACTGCTTGTTTTGTCCCAAGTGACCACCTGTATACTGTTTTTTGTTATATTATTCTGCTTGTTTTGGTGCCTGTGTAACTGCCTATCTTTGGAAGGGTGAGAAAAGGGTGTCTTGTAAATATGTTTACAAGACAGGATCTCAGGACTCATCCTCGCCTGTGGGAAAGGACCGGCCATCCTCTCTCTCATGCGATGTTGTGTTTTTCTAAATAAGTATAAAGACGGGGAAATCCCACATCTCGGTGGAGTCTGCTGCGGGTTACGTATACGAACGCCCAGCCGGGGTTTTCTAAGCCACTCTACCGGGATTGTTGGCTCTCCAGTCCGTGTCAAAGGTAGGGCAAGCTATGCTATGCTTATAAGGCTGAACCCATTGAGATGTAATGATGAGTGTCATGAGCTGCGGGGAATAAACCTGACACACTTATTCTAGCACTCTGACTTTGTGTGTTTCATCTGCCGACCACCACGAACCTCTAAAATCACACATTACAAGAACATACAAAGAAAACATTGGGCTTCTCCCAGGTGGGACGGACCTTTCCAGGTATTGCTCACCACACCCACCGCTATAAAAATAGCTGAAAGAACTTCCTGAATACACATGTCACCTTGTAAAAAAACAGGAAACATTGGTTTAGGGATCAGGTGTTTGACAAGGCTGACTAAATAGGGAGATGGGGCTAATTAGGGTCTTGTCTCAACGTCAGTGAAACCACCAACAGATCTATCTGTCCCTTAGAGAAAAGGCATAATAAATTAGGAATGAACTGGTAATTGGTGATGGTCTATCAGCCTCTTGGGGGTATGCTGCCATCTGGTGGACAACAAACCAAATTACAGAACTAAAGGAGCAGAGAAGCAGCAGTGGAGTTCAGCTGATTGTTGATTGGATGCTGGAGAAACAGCCTCATAAAGGTTCCTTTGAATTAAACCTGTGGTATAATACTTCTAATAATCTGGAACACAGAATAAGACATGCTGTTATGTGTGTACCAGGATGTTCATTGCTAGCAGGAATTCTCATTTTGTTCCTCGGCCGTTCACCGATATCTCCACTCTTTTTCCGGACATCCTGACTTCTGCAGTTAGTGCTGCCGCCTTCCTGAACCAGACTCTGCAGAGGACCACGGGGGCACACCTGGGACCCATGCGTCCCAATACAGGACGGAACTGTCTTTCCTTTTGAGACAGAACCAATCAGATAATTTTCCTAGACCCAATACACATTCCTCTAGAGCAGAAATAAGAATGCTTCATGAATATTTTTACACTCACCTGGGGTGATGTAGAACACTTAGGTATGATACCAGAACAACACTGCTCATCCATCTACACACCTTGTACCACCTATGTATCCAACTACACCCTGAATAGCACAGAGGCTCCTCGGGGAACTCAGTGTAAGCCATATTTCACTACACCTGATGTCATGGGGACCTTGGCAAAGACAGATGTTGTGTGGTTTGCAGAGCATGTATCCATATGTTCCTGGGTGGGTCTATGTGCAACTGTGGAGTCAACTGACCCCTCCTATCACTCCAGCTTATCTGCAGGCGAACCAACCACACCTGAAGAGGAGGTTCTACAAACCACACGACCCAGTCTGGTGTTGTTTCTAAACTGTAACCAAATCTCATAACTGACAATAAAAATAATCCCAAATTCCTCTTTAAAATCATTGATTATTTAATAAAGGCTGATTTTAACAAGTCCTCCATGACACCATCACATGCTGCATGTGAGGACTTTCCAGACCACTTCAGAAGTAAAATCAATACTATTAGATCCAGTTTTTATCTCAGCAACATGTTGATCTTAACAGACCTGAAGCTTTGTTTTTACCCGAGGAAACACTGGAGAGTTTGTTCTGGTTGATGCAGAGATGCTGCTCCAGTTTTCTCCCAACTCAACCAACAAGCTGCCTTTTAGATCCATTCCCACATCACTTTAAACATGTGATGCTTTCTTTGAGCGTGAGCTTGTAGACGTGGTGAGGTCCTCCTTCAGACGGGCGTCTTCCCATCTGCCTGTAAAACAGCAGTGGTGAGGCCCCTTCTGAAGAAGAGGAATTTACACCCAAACCTTCTGGAGAACTACCGACCTGTATCCAACTCACCGCTTTTAACTCACATGATAGAAAAAGTTCTTTTTATTCACTTACACAAGTTTCTGAATGAACAGAATATTTTAGAAGGATCTGAATCTGGTTTTAGGACCAACCACAGAACCGAGACGCCCTTTTAAACATTGTTAACCACCTCAGGTGGAACTTGGACACACAGAAACTTCCAGTCCTGGTTCTACTGGATCTTAGTGCCGCCTTTGATCCAGTAGATCAGCAGGTTTTATTAGACAGACTCAGAAGTCTGGAGGGCCTCTCAGGTCCTGGTCTTAAATGCTTTTACTCCGATCTCACAGATCCACAGTTTCCAAGCTTGAACTGAGCTTTTGTTCCTGGACTTGAACATCTGCGAGTCTCAGAACATGATGATCCCACCACTCTCCTTCTGTGGGACACTTCCACATCCCAAACATCCCGTTCATCCACAGGAACTCAGTACACTCCTTTTCCACCAGCACTTTACTTTCTACAAGGCTTGAAAGCAGCTGGATCTCGTCTTCTCAACACACAACTAGCAGCGTGAACCTTTGACACGTTCCCTCATCTCTGCAGCTGCACAGCTGAACATCTTTGAATCAGGAGTTGTTGCTGCATCTTCAGGTAGAAAAGGATAGAAAATGGTCAAACCTCTTGAGCCCTCAGATATGAAGTGCTGCATTCTACCATTATTCTCATTAGCTGAGCAGGACCACTGGCCTTGTTTGTGTAGGTTCTGGTTCAGAAAATCCACTTCTAGTGTCTCATACAGCCGTTCACAGATGCTGAAAAGCTGTCAGTTTAACAGCTTGATGTGTGTCCAGCTTGTTGCTTTCCTTTCATTCTCACATCCCCCCGTTCCATAGAAGGAATCTGCAGCTGCAGGAAAACTTGTCCAGGTCATCTTCTCCACACTGAGTAGAGCAGCAGCTTTCTGGAAGGATCACAATGTGAAAACATCACCAGTGAAGCTACAAGATGTTTGAACTGGCAGCTGGATCCATTTCTTCTGATCACAGTTCATTAGTTTCATCACATCCTAAGAGTCATGAAGGTCTTTGCTTGTGTAAACTGCAGACATCAGATCCTGGTTTCAGTGAGTATATTTATCTTCCTGTTCTTCTCTCTCCATGTGTGAGCAGTGCCAGCTTGATGAAGCTCCAATAATTAAGCCTCGTTGTGGATTTTAACATTAACAGCTACTTTTCTTAAACCATTTCAACTTTGTTAGCAGCTCCATTTCCTCCTTCTGCTTTCCTCTTATCTCTGGTCCGATCCACGTTTCAAAGATCTGCAGCCCTTTCTTCTTCAGGCAAAGCGTTTGTCCTCTGAGCTTTAATCGTCATCACCAAGACCTTGTTGAGATGCTTTATTCTAGTGTTACACTCCTGGCTCGATGAGCTTCTACAGAGCTTCTCCTCTACTGGAATTTTTCTTCAAAGGCCCTCAATCCTCTTGAAGACACCAAAGTAAAGTCTTACTGCATCAAACCAGGACGTCCGCTAGACTCAGTACGACTCGAGAACTGTTCAGTTAGGGGGTCAGGGCGAGTCATTTCTCCCGGCCAGAGCCGCATATCGTCTCACATGCCCGTCTGTTCTGGTTGCGTTTACCCACAATGCACTTTGCTTTGTTGTCCACTCCTTGGATTTGGTCCACTTGAAGCGGACCGAGATTTTCTTCTTTGATCCGGATCAGAAATGGTTTGATCCCAATTCCCCAAACGAAGAGGGCTTTCCCAGCAAACGGACCAGGATTCTGATAAAAAGGGCTGGTGTGAACGCGCCGCTTGGTTCCCTTCCAGGTTCCCCAAGAAACCAGATGTTCCAGTTCCTCCTGGTAAATGTCCTTCCCTTCCATGTGGATTAAACATATTCAGCATCATGCATGGTTACTTCTAAATTAATGATGGAATCATTTCCAAGATGAAACAGAAAATTTTCCATCAGCATTTTTTAAAGAAGATTAAATTTTCATAAAGCAGGTTTCACTCATTTTAGCTCCACATGCAGAATTATTCTAAATAGAAATAAAATTAAAATAAATAAATGAATGCTAAAGAAGAGTTAGAAAACAGAGGAAGGAGATAAATAAACTCCAGGAAAGAGAAGGAATCCAGCAGGAGAAGCTTCAGGATTCAGACAGAATGTGGAGGTCCCAGAACCAGAGACACAAAAGAAAAAAACACCCCAACAAACAAAGGCTGAACATGGAGGTCCAGACAAGACAAACAGAACAGGGGTTCAGACAAAGACACAGCTCCAGTTTTAGTCATACAGGAGCACTTTTTATTTGTTAAGAACTTAGATTATAAATTCCACCTGGTCCTGATGAGCCCAGTTTTAGAACAGCTGCTTTTTCATTGTAGTGCCAATAACTTGTATTACAGCAAAAAGGCATCGATAAAACAACTTCTCATTGGTTTAAACATGGAAATAAAAACTGTCTGGGCTTCTGGGAAAATCAGCTGGTTGATTAGGAACCATTTACAGAGGCTGAGGGTCCATGCTGAAGTGGCTTCAATTTATTTATTTATTTATTTATTTGTTTTTTTCCTAAATGTGTTCCATTTTCATTGACCTTCTAACTCTTTTTGTTACTTTTTTCATTTTTGTGACTCAGTGGACTTTTATATATTTAATCAGTCTAAGTTGGCTTCAACTTTAATGATGCTGCGTGAAATGCAGGAGCAGAAATGAGTTTTCTGCATTGTCATTTGCGCCTCCGTCCTGGTCGGACACCTGTTGGAGCAGCTCCAGTTCTGCAGGTGCTTTTACTGTTATTTAGTATTTATTTAGTATTTATTTTATCTTTCCTTTGGTTTTTTGCTGTGTTTATTATTTATTGCAATGGAACAGCAATGGTTTTTGTATGCTCCAAGTTCTTCTTTTCACTTTTATTGCTACTCTCGTTACTCCTCGTAACCGAGAGCAACTCTCACAGTGGCAGGCCCATTGTTTACTCTCGCGACCAGCTGTTAGCGCTGAGTAAACCTGTACTGTCGCCGGGGGTCAGGCACGATATCCCGAAGGAGCTACGGAGGAGACGCCGGGGATGCAGAGCTGGAGTGAGGGTGAAGGCAAGGAAGTGGAGATACAAGCCTGCTGTTCCTGCCATCATAATGGGGAATGTGCGCTCTCTGGCAAACAAGATGGACGAGCTGGCGGCGCTGATTAAAACACAGAGGGAGTACCGTGAGTGCAGTTTACTGAGTTTTACGGAGTCGTGGCTGCACTCACATATTCCGGACCACAGCGTTACTGTACCTGGCTTGTGACCGTGCAGGCGGACAGAGACGTGACAGACAGCGGTAAGAAGAAGGGAGGAGGGATTGTGCTTTATGTGAATGAACGTTGGTGCAATCCCGGACACGTCCGTGTCAAGGAACGTCTCTGCAACCCAAACATGGAACTGCTGGCTGTTGGGCTACGGCCGTATTACTTGCCAAGAGAGTTTACATCAGCCATTGTGCTAACTGCTTACATTCCCCCATCAGCTGATGCGGAGGCCGCCGCTGACGTCATCAGCTCCGTCGTCTCCCGGTTGCAGACGCAGCAACCAAATGCCTTCATGGTAATCACAGGGGACTTTAATCATGCTAGCATGGACAGAACACTGACTGACTTCACTCAGTATGTGGACTGCTCCACTTGGGACAATAAAACTTTGGACCTACTGTATGCAAACGCACAGGGAGCATACAGTGCAACCGCCCTTCCCCCCCCTCGGCAGGTCAGATCACAACCTGGTTCTGCTTTCACCAAAGTATGTGCCTATTGTCCGGCGGCAGCCTGTGCCCACAAGGAGAGTGAGGAGGTGGACACAGGAGGCTGAGGAGGCCCTGCAGGACTTCTTTGACTGCACAGACTGGGATGCACTCTGTCTGCCTCATGGGGAGGACATCAACAATATGACGGACAGCATCACGGAATACATCAAATTCTGTGAGGACACTGTCATGTCCTCCAGGACTGTTAGATGCTTCCCAAACAACAAGCCGTGGATCACTAGCGACCTGAAGACCCTACTCAACAAGAAGAAGAGAGCCTTCAGGTCTGGAGACAGGGAGGAGCTGAGGAGGGTGCAGCACCAACTGAGGGACAAGTTGAGGGAGTGTAAGGACTCTTACAAGAGGAAGCTGGAGGCCAAACTCCAGAAGAACAACATGAGGGAGGTGTGGTCTGGAATGAAGGAGATCACAGGATGTGGGGGGAGAGGCAGACTGGCTGATGGTAATAGGGAGAGAGCTAACGAGCTTAACACCTTCTTCAACAGGTTTAGCTCTCAGACTGCCCCTGTCTCCTGTGCCCCTACCCCAGCCATCCCACACCTCCCCCCTCCTCTTCCAACTGCTCCACTGCTCTCCCCTCCCCCCCTACAGTGAGCCCACTGGATCAGACTGGACTTCAACCCATAACACCTCCCCCCACCCCAACCCCTTCCCCTGGCTTGACTGTAACAGCCTGGTAGGTGAGGAGACAGCTGGAGAGACTGAACAGTCACAAGGCCGCTGGCCCGGACGATATCAGCCCCAGGATACTGAGGACCTGTGCCAGCCAGCTGTCTGTAGTTCTCCAGCACCTCTTCAATCTGAGCCTCAGCCTGGAGAAGGTGCCACAACTTTGGAAGACCTCCTGCCTGGTTCCTGTTCCTAAGAAGTCATCTCCATCTGGCCTCAGTGATTACCGTCCAGTTGCCCGTACATCACATGTGATGAAGGTGCTGGAGAGGCTGGTGTTGGCCCACCTGAGGCTGCTGGTGAAACCTTCTCTCGACCCTCTGCAGTTTGCCTACCGGCCACGTGTGGGGGTGGATGATGCTGTCATCTATCTGCTGCAGCGAGCTCACTCGCACCTGGATGGTAGTGGAGGCATTGTGAGAGTCACATTCTTTGACTTCTCCAGTGCCTTCAACACCATCCAGCCTTCTTTACTGAGTGGGAAGCTGCGACTGATGGGTGTCGGCGGGTCCTCTGTCTCCTGGATCGCTGATTACCTGACAGACAGGCCGCAGTTTGTCCGGCTGGGCGGTGTCCTGTCTGATGTGGTGATGAGTGATGTAGGAGCCTCGCAGGGCACTGTGCTCCTTCCATTCCTGTTCACCTTATACACCACAGACTTTCAGTACAACTCAGAGTCATGTCACCTTCAGAAATTTTCTGACGACTCTGCAGTTGTTAGGTGTATAAGTGGTGGACGGGACGAGGAGTACAGGGGGCTGGTGGATGGATTTGTGGAGTGGGCAGGTAAGAATCACCTGCTGCTTAATGTGGACAAGACCAAAGAGATGGTGTTAGACTTCAGGAAGAAGGGATCAGCTCCACAGCCCCTCTGCATCCTGGGTAGTGATGTGGACAGGGTTGAGGAATATAAATACCTGGGAGTGACTATCGATAACAGACTGAGTTGGAAGACCAACAGCACAGCTGTGTACAAGAAGGCCTGCAGCAGACTCTACTTCCTGAGGAAGCTGCGGTCGTTCAACGTGTGCAGGAAGATGCTGGAAATCTTTTACCAGTCTGTTGTGGCCCGTGCCCTGTTCTCATCTGTGGTCTGCTGGGGGGGCAGCATTGCAGCCAGTGACACCAACAAACTGAACAAACTGATCAGGAAGGCTGGCTCTGTCATTGGCTGCAGACAGGACACTTTAGAAGCAGTGGTGGAGAGGAGGACATTGAACAAACTGTTATCTATCTTGGATAACCCGGACCACCCTCTCCACCCTGTGCTGGACAGACAGCGGAGCTCCTTTTCCAAAAGGCTCAGACAGCTTCGCTGTCTCAAGGACCGCTTTAGGAAATCTTTCCTGCCACACGCAATAAGACTGTTTAACTCATCATCATGGTCTCAGAGATAACAATATGAGTGACTGTTGTGACTGGTGAATTTTTGCACTGACTGGATCAACCTTGCACAGTTAAACTCCTCATCTTCACTACTAATCATTGCACTGGACTATATTATTTGCTGGCTATTCTCACTGTTGCTGTGCATAGCTAAATATCTCCTTGTATAAGTCTTGTAAATATTGAAATTTTTATACTGTTTTTTATTTTTTTGCTACCTTAAGAAGCACAACTGCTAAATGACTGTACCACTGCAACACCTAAATTTCCCAGCTTGGGATGAATAAAGTACATCTATCTATCTATCTATCTATCTATCTATCTATCTATCTGTCTATCTGTCTATCTATCTATCTGTCTATCTATCTATCTATCTATCTATCTATCTATCTATCTATCTATCTATCTATCTATCTATCTATCTATCTATCTATCTATCTATCTGTCTATCTGTCTATCTATCTATCTATCTAAACCACTGCAAGCATTTTAAAGTGCAGTTCCACATCATGACCACAGGGAGGCAGTGTTGTCATATTTATCTTTGCCTTATTTCTGATGGATCAATAAATCAGAAACAGACTTAAAAGTGTCCTTATTGTCAATATTAACAGCACTAAAAGCCAGAATGATGCATCTTTTCATCAAAAATCATTTATGGAAAAGTATTAAAAGTACAAACAATTAATAAAAGCTGAAATATCTTTGTTTAGTTATCTCTAGAGAGAAAATCTAAAATCTATAATATTTCCTTCATTACTATTATTATTATTATTATTATTATTATATTTACATTGAAATAGTTTATTAACTTTCAGAGAAAGAA
Source organism: Melanotaenia boesemani (assembly GCF_017639745.1). NCBI lineage: Eukaryota > Metazoa > Chordata > Actinopteri > Atheriniformes > Melanotaeniidae > Melanotaenia > Melanotaenia boesemani. The sequence goes on along the minus strand of NC_055683.1, from coordinate 10,661,782 downwards.
TAATAAAATAATAATAATTAAAACAGAGAGGAGGTGGGTGTATTTTCCATCGCGTCCTGGTTTGTTTGTGTGTTAAAGAGTCAACAGTGATGCTTTTGAAGTGAAGAAGTCAATAGTTAACAATTCCTGGTTTCTCTGTCCTGTGAAGGGAGACAGATGGTTCACTATGACCCTTACCGGACTGGAGTTGAAGCTCAAAGATACAGAGGAAAGCTCTACATTTAAACTAGTTTATATTAGCTAGCCAACATTAGCGGCTAACGCTAGCTAGCGTCTGCACATACATTTGTATGATTTACACAAACATGAAGCAGATGGATAAAAAGAGACACATTGAGGAGTAGATTATTTAGTTTTAACATCTATATGATGTTAAGTTTGTGCTTAAAGTGCCTGAAGTTCTGCTTATGGGTCGCAGACGCTGGACCGGACCTGCTGCTTCCTGGAGAGAGTTTACCGTGAGGACGTCTACCCTGTCTCACCTTCAGCAAGAGTGAGGGACACACATGGAGGTTTTCCTCTCCACTGCATGCTCAGGATGGAGGATTAAATCCAAGAGAACATTTCATGGAATCTGTTGGTTTCCTCAGCTGGACAATTATTTTATTATTTGCTGCCTTGCCAGTGTCGATTCATGACAAAGTACAAATAAAGCTAAATTGAACTGAACTGAATGAATCCAGTTTATTTCCAGCTTTATTTAGACTGAGGCTGATGAGATTCCTCTTACTTCCAGAGGTGAAAATCCAACTTTTAGGAAGGTTTGAGCATTTTCCTCCTTGAAACTGAACACGTGACTTCCAAGTACAAATGTAGCTCATGTTGGTTGAATGATTAGAAAAAGCTGTTTTCTTCTGCAACAAATGAGAAGGAATTTCTTTTTTTGATGAGTCATGATTTGTAGAGCAGCTCTACGCTGCCAGTGGGGGTCTGCAGGGTTCATGAGTTTAACCGAACCAGTCTGTATGTACTTATACTTGTGGTTTGTTAGGTATGATTATTATCAGACAAATAATCCCTGTTATTCTGTCTTCATTTCCTAACACCATAAATGTGTAAAACCACAAACACAACTTGAGGGATCTTTACAATTATGTTTAGTTATGTGATTAATAGTGAAATGAAGTAATCGTGACATCTTTTGAGTTCATGTTTGAACCTGTTTGACTAAACCTCTCCATCTTTTTTTAGCCCAAACTTGTGAGTGTTTGTAACATCAGTCAGAAACTGAATCCTGGAAAAATGTTTCACAAACACAACTTTCACTGTAAAATGAATATTTATCTGTTTTTATTTACATCACAGCTGTGTGTCCTTTCTTCACCTACATTCGCTGCTTCCATCAAGGGCTGGTCAACCAGCAGGACGGTAAGACACACACACACACACACACACACACACACACACACACACACACACACAGGCCTTCTACCCGAACCAGTAGAAAAACCTGTCATCATTTCTTTACTAACTATTTTTATATGAGCTGAAATAATAGAAAAGGAACCAGAAATGGGAATAAAAGGCATCATGATGAGAAAATAAACCTTCAGATGGAGACTGACTTTAAACCAATCGTATCTTCTCGTCTGGTCTGTAGGCTCAGGACGTCTGTGTGAGATCTTTGGTCATTTAGAAATGGATATCAGGTGTAATCTGCCGTGTCCTGCAGACTAAAGAGGAGAGGGAGCATCCAGCTTGTTATCAGTGGACAGGTGAACAGCTGCATCTCTGATGGGATGGCTGCATTAGTGCCGATGGCGTGAGCAGCTTCCACATCTGTGAAGCTCCATCTGTTGTGTAATGGAATGTTAGTGAGAAACTATGTGTTGTACCACGGACCTTTTTGGGAGTCACACAGGAAGTGTGCGGGCAAAAGGCTAGAGAATAAACAGTTAACAGTAAGTCCGATCTCCGTCTTTCTTTGAGGCATCAGAACCCACAGAAGAACCTATAACACAACATGGTGTCAGAAGAGTGGTAGTACGCAAGTGTACCGAAACGAGAGGACAACGAAAGGCGGAAAATGAGCGAAGAAAACCCACAAGCCCAACTGACGCCACCGTTAGCTCAGCCACAGCTAGCCACCACGCTACAGCTACCCCAGTACCTCCCGCCGAGTAAGTTCGACTTTTCAAATCCGAAGGGATGGCCGATGTGGATTAAGCGATTTGATCGCTATAGGATTGCATCAGGGCTTGACAAGCAGTCCCAGGAATTTCAAGTGAATGCTTTTATGTACTCGGCGGGGGAGGAGGCTGAAGATGTGTTAAATGTGCTGCCGTTGACTGAAGCTCAGAAGAAATCATACGACGCTGTCACGGCGGCATTCGAAAAACACTTCGTCAGCAAAAGGAATGTGATTTATGAAAGAGCCTGCTTCAACCGTCGGAACCAGCAACCGGGTGAGAGTGTGGAGTCTTTTATCACTGCCGTACACACGCTAGCTGAACATTGCCACTTCGGGGCCCTGAGAGATGAATTAATAAGGGACAGAATTGTAGTGGGAATCCTAGATGCCAGGCTGTCGGAACGTTTACAGCTGGATGCGGAACTCACCCTCGAAAAAGCCATGTTTCAAGTGAAGCAAAGTGCAGCAGTAAAGAAACAACAGCCGGTGCTGCGGGCGGCCGAACAGACAGCAGGACAGATTGAAACCATAATGAAAAAACAGAAAGGGCGTAAAGTGGGGTACGAGAAAACAGACAGTCAGACACTACAGTGTGGCAGGTGCGGAAATGCTAAAAAACATCCATGGAAAGAATGCCCAGCTCGGGATGCCGAGTGTCGAAAGTGCCACAAAAAGGGACATTACGCTAAAACGTGCAGGTCAGGAAAAGCAGTGCACGACATCACACAACAGCACAAGAGATGTGAGGAGGAGGATTTCGCTTTCTTGGGAGAAGTGAGGTTGGGAGGAGAAGAGGAATGGATTGGTGAGTTGCTGTTGAACGGACAGGAGACTGCATTCAAACTGGACACAGGGGCTGCAGTCACTGCAATTCCCAGCAGCACATACTCCAGAAGAGTTCATGGTGCACTGCAGCAGCCAAAGAAAGTGCTGTACGGCCCAGGGCACCACAGGCTTAAGGTTGAGGGGTGTTTTAAAGGGAGTCTGACGTTGAAGGGCAAAACCACTAGACAGGAAGTATATGTGGTCAATGAATTGTCCAAGCCTCTGTTAGGCCTCCCAGCGATCAGGGCCCTCAATCTGGTGCAGCGCGTCCACGCAGTGGAAGCTCAACAAAAGGACTGCAAGGCGCTGTTCCCATCTGTATTCACGGGGCTGGGGAAATTAAAGGAGCCCTACACGATCGTTCTGGATCAAGAAGCCGTCCCATATGCGCTGTCTTCTCCACGACGCGTGCCTCTTCCCCTCCGTGACAAGGTAAAAACGGAACTAGATCACATGGTCAGCATAGGTGTCATCTCCAGGGTGACACAGCCCACGCCGTGGTGTGCCGGGTTGGTCGTGGTTCCAAAGCCCAATTACAGGATACGGCTGTGTGTGGACTTGACACACCTCAACAGGTGGGTTCAGAGGGAACGACACATCCTCCCAGCTGTTGACCACACCCTGGGCATGCTGGCGGGCGGGAAAGTGTTTACCAAGCTGGACGCCACTTCTGGCTTCTGGCAAATCCCGCTGGCAGAGGAAAGTAAACTGCTGACCACCTTCATCACCCCATTCGGGCGATATGCCTTTAACCGCTTGCCGTTCGGGATTTCCTCTGCACCCGAACACTTTCAGCGACGCATGTTGCAGATGCTGGAGGGTTGTGCAGGCACAGTGTGTCACGCCGATGACATCCTGGTGTATGGGGACAGCAAGGCCCAGCACGACGAGAGACTCTGTCAGGTCCTAAGGAAACTTCAGGAAGAGGGACTGACGTTGAACGGGGAGAAATGTGAGTTCAGCAAGGACAGCATTACGTTCCTGGGCCACCGCATTTCCGCGGACGGCGTGACACCTGACCCTGACAAAATCAAAGCCATACAAGACATGCCTGCACCAACTGACGTCGAGGGGGTGAAAAGACTGATGGGCATGGCGAACTACCTCAGCAAGTTTCTGCCACACCTCGCGTCATACACTCGCCCAATTAAAGATTTGCTGTGTGGAAAGAACGAATGGTGCTGGGGAGCACCACAGAAAGAGGCTTTTCAGAGACTTAAGTCAGAACTCAGCTCCACACAGGTGCTGGGGGCCTATTCACCAGCTGCAGAGACGTGCGTGTCAGCAGACGCCTCATCCTTTGGCCTGGGGGGCGTCCTCACCCAGCAGCAGCCAGATGGAGCGTGGAGGCCAATCATCTTTATATCTCGAGGCATGTCAGACACGGAAAGACACTACGCTCAGATTGAGAAGGAAGCTCTGGCAGCTACGTGGGCATGCGAGCGTCTGTCCTCCTACCTGCTGGGTCTGAAATTCAGGTTGGAGACTGACCACAAGCCCCTAGTGCCATTGCTAAGCACCAAGGCTCATGACGAACTCCCACCAAGAGTGCTGCGCTTCAGACTGAGATTGCTAAGATTCTCATTTGACATCGTGCACGTGCCAGGGAAGAGCCTGATAACAGCAGACACTTTATCCAGGGCCCCAATCCAACACACCTTTACGGCGGAGGAAAAGGAGAAAGAGGCCGAGGTTAAAGTGTTCCTGGACGCCGTCACTCAGAGCCTCCCTGCCACAGAACAGCGGCTGAGAGAGATAGCAGCAAAGCAGAAAAGCGATCTAATCTGTGCACAGCTGATCCGATTCTGCGAGTCACAGTGGCCAGAGAGACATGCACTACCCCTCGAGCTGGCTCCATTCTGGTCTGAAAAAGATAGCCTCACCTTGAATGGACAGCTGCTCCTTCGAGGCCAACGCATCGTCATCCCGGGTGAGTTGAGGGGGGAGATATTGCAGCAGCTGCACAGTGGGCACCAAGGGATCGTTAAATGCCGAGCTAGGGCCCGCCAGTCAGTCTGGTGGCCAGGACTGTCGGTCCACATCAAACAGATGGTGGAGAACTGCAACATCTGCTCACAGCATCGTGCAGAACAGAGAGAGCCGCTGCTGACGACAGCAGTGCAAGATAGACCCTGGCAACGCGTCGGTACCGACCTGTTCTGTTGGGAAAACAGCACTTACCTGCTGGTCGTGGACTATTTTTCACGTTACATAGAAGTAGCACACCTCAGAGTGGCCAACGGCGAGGCAGAGCGGGCTGTTGCCACAGTCAAAGGGCTGTGGAAAGGGAAAGGCGACAAGGCAGCGGCGCTGCAAACGTACCGAGCCACACCCCTGGAGAGTGGTTACTCTCCAGCGCAGCTCCTCATGGGGAGGCAGATTCGCACAGGCGTTCCCCAGATTCCAGCTGCATTTCGCCCCTGGTGGCCAAACATCAGGCGGTTCCGGATCGAGGAAAGGCGTGCGAAGGAGAACCAGCAGCGCCGGTACAACCAACGCCACAGAGTTCGAGTCTTGCCGCAGCTGCGGCCAGGGCAAGAAGTGTGGTTGCCCAAAGAAAACAAGCATGGGACAGTTGTACAGAAAGCGCCAACACCCAGATCCTACATCATCAACACTGATGAAGGCTCAGTTAGGCGTAATCGCACACACATGCGCCCAGTTCACAACACACAGACACCTACACTGGACATAACCGGTGGACCGGAGGGCACCCCAGAGCCAGGAGATACAGGCTCACCTGCACGCACCACTACAGAAACAGAAAAACACACACATACAGATAAAGATGCACCCAACACATACATTACAGCATCAGGAAGAGTCTCACGCCCTCCCAGACGTCTGGATTTATAAGACTCTTTTGGGACTGGGAAAAAAAAAAAAAAAAAAATGAAAAAAAAAAGGAGGAAGAAATGTGGTGATGTGTTCTATTAGTTAGAGTGGATGTATGCAATAATCAGAGTAAGATGACACTCAGGTTCCAGGTGTTAGAGGTTTGATATGTTTATACATTTAAGAGTTTATCACAGAGAGAAAATGGGAAGATCTTACTTAAGGGGGAGGTGTTGTGTAATGGAATGTTAGTGAGAAACTATGTGTTGTACCACGGACCTTTTTGGGAGTCACACAGGAAGTGTGCGGGCAAAAGGCTAGAGAATAAACAGTTAACAGTAAGTCCGATCTCCGTCTTTCTTTGAGGCATCAGAACCCACAGAAGAACCTATAACACAACACCATCAGTGCTGAGAAGACCTCGTTTAGACGTGTCTTAGTGAAACAGTAGTGATAGTCGTCTCTTTTTATGGAAATGTGATCAGTAAACACGCTATCATGGATCACTCATTGTGGATTTACCAGATAGTTTCTGAATAAACGCTGAGCTTGACGGGATAAAAATCCCAACCTTTCTGGGACTGGGGTTGTATTCCAGTGAATTTTTTCCACTAGAAGCTTTACTGTCCAGCTGGAAGGTCTTCAGTTCGGTAAACTCTGATTGGCTCCGTCCAATAATCCGACTGTAGGAACTATTGATGAAGAGCTGCAGATAACAGGATCAGTTATCCATCACATTGATCAGAAGATGCTCTTCACTGTGTGTTTGCAGCGGAGCGGATGTTCTGGGAGGTGATGCAGCTCCGCAGGGAAACGTCCTTCTCCAACCTCGGTACTACAAAGACCAGCCGTGACCCACAGCCCCATCCTCCAATCACAGCGGACTCTTACAGAAGCCCCGCCCACCGCCTCCAGTTCTGGTTTAAAAAAAAAAGAGACTGAAAACGTTCCGTTGATCCGGATCTGGACTGGAATCCTGTTTGATATTTTCTCCTCACCAGTTAAATCCAGTATTTTAAGACATGAAGCTACAAGGCAGATCTTTAACATGAGAAGAAAAATTAAGCCGACGTCTTTAAATAATACAAGTTCAATTTCTCAAATAATGTTTCAAGAATTATTCAAATTTACTAGAAATTCATTAAAGTAAATTAGTTAAAAACACAAAAGGGTGAATGAAATGAAAGATTGTGTTTCCGTGGAGACGAACATTCAGTGTTTTATAAATAAAGTTGTAATATTTCAGGACTGTTTAAAGGAGGGATGTGTCAACACAGATACACCTGTGACACAATGAGGTGATGATGATGTAACTCATGTACCTCATATACTTCACTACCTGGACTAATAGTTGCTGCTACACACGTCTGTAACACGTTGCATCTGTATATTCCAGCATGTATGTAGTAAGTATGTTCTACTGCACATACCAGTCCAGTGGGGATGACGGGAAGGATGGCTCCCAAAGCCAACACATCATCCCGTTCATTCCCTCTCTCTCTTCTCCTCCAGACTTCAGTCGACCATCTTCAGCTTCTATTTTCCTTTAGTTCTAGTAGCCGACAACACCTGTTCCAGTCTGGCTGCTTCTCTGTACATGGTGTTTATTTAATAGAGACTTTTGTTGTGTTATGTTGGTTTCTTCTAGAAGCCAGTCATGTAGCAGTGTGTCGTCATCAAGCTGCTTCTTCCTTTCAGTAACTAGTAACTGTCTGGAGTAGCTTGTTGTCGTGTCTAAGCTAGCATGTTATGCTACTTCTAGATGATGTTTGGAAAGTTTGCCACACTTTGATGGTGCCAGTAAAATTCCAGCCAGGTGTAGTTTCCGGATGTATAACCCCTACTTGTACCCTCCCAGAACACGAGGAGGGAACACGGCCCCCTCCCCAACCCACCGGAGGAGGATGGTTTTATGATCCAGGTACCAGCAACGGGCAGGATTTGAACTAGACGCTGCACCACTGGCGACTTACGGTTCTCCACCAACCCCACCACGCCACCGAGGACCTTCACACTCACACTTGTTCTCGTGGTGCTTTTATCTTTTCGTTTTGGCCGTTGGACGTGAAAACTGATGTGGTGAATGAAGAGGTTGGATCCCAGGTCCTCCTGCCTCCAGAGTCTTCTCCTACCAGCCTGAGCTGTTCTTCCAGATGTGTGAAGCTTCACTCTTTACTTTAGACTGGACTCTTAGAGGAGTTAAGAAGCTTTAAATTCATGGAGTTTAAACTGGAATTCATCACCTGCAAGCTGTAAGATTTGAACCTGCAGCTTGTTGAACTTCAGCCAGGTCTCCATGCCCCTGAGCTTTCCTCTCATACAGCTGCAGCCTCTGCAGCTTTTCTAACTCCTTCATTTGGCATCCAAAGGGTTAAAAAGTCTTTCCATCAGAAGGTTTGATCACAGTTCTACTGATAATCCAGGCTTCACCATCAGGGTGAGCCGTTCTCCCAGACACTCTGATAAACTTGAAGTTCTTCACTCTTTATTTTTGGCTGTTGGTCTTAAAAACCAACATCAGTGTTTCTACAACATTCAGAGGATCTGAACTGGAAGCTTCTGCTTCCAGCTGCAGCTGAACATCATCCTGAGCTGCCCAGTCACAGCTTCCTCAGGGTTTCTGAGCAGGTTCCACTCTTTAACTCAGAGCTAAGAGTTTTCTTTACATTAACATACGTGTACATTTACACGTGTGTAGTAATCCTAACCACCTGAACTGACTCACCTTATAATACGTACAGAAGTCAGATTTATTAAGTAAGAAATATATAAAAGATAAAACTAGTTCTCTCCTGCCTTGGAAATGTTTTAACTCCCCTTGAGGAGCTTTATGGATATAATGTGACAGGACAGCAGAGGTGAGGACCCAAACGCAGACTGATGAGGCAGGAGACAAACCAACGCCATTATCCAGGATTTAATATCAAGGAACAAGGAAACCGATACAGACTGAACACGAAACAACAACAATGATCTGGCACCGAGTCAGAGAAACCAAGGCGTAAATAAACAGAGGACGACTAACAGGGAACAGGTGAAGTGAGGGAGCAATCAGACCAGGTGAACTAACGAGCCGCAAACAAAACACACAACACACACGGGAACCAACAAAACTGGAAACTAAAGTAAACATGACAAAACCAAGAACATCACCTATGACCACGACATATAAGGCTCCTCTGATACTTCAGTATTATTCATTTCTTTTATTAGTTTCTTGCTGAATAAAGATTTAAAAGCTGGACCTGACACAGGATATGACAGAAAGGAGCCCTGAGAGGACTTTGTTGTAAAGAGCTGCTGTACAAATAAAGCTGGATTGAATTAAACAGAAGAGAAAAGGAGAGTAAAAAGTGGAGAGAGGACAAAGATAGAAACAACAGAAACAATAGAACAACCAGCTGCAACACCGGTAGAGAAACAGAAAACATCCTACGGCCTTTATATGAAAACACAGCAGACAATCATCAGGAGCACCTGCAGAAAGACACACTGAAAACCATGAAAACAGCAGCAGAAAGTGTGTGTGTTCTACTATTCTTACACTTATACTTCACAGTCTGGACGGGGCTCAGCTTACATGCATGTTGTACTTGTATGATGGAGCATGTTACAAAGAAACTTCTAGAAAAAACTAAACATGTTGCTTTGCGTTGCTCGTTGCTGTTACACACTGGATGATCAGACACATGTGGAACTAACAGTTCTGGTCTTTCCTACGTTTCTCAGGCCTCCATCTATTGGTGGTTTTATTGTCATTAGTTTCATTTATTTCAGCCAGTGATGAAAATAAAGAAGCTTTGTTAGGCGTCATTCACACACAAACATGCAACAGAATGAAAGATGAAATCACAACAAACATCATCATCTGTTCTACAGTTTTTCTTCCTCTAACTTTATACCATAAAACAATAATAATAAATTCTATAAAGTCCTTTGTGCTGAATTAATTTAAGGTAGATTCTCTCCTGGAGCATTAGAAGCACTGCTAGGTATGCGGCATAATGGAGTGAATAAAGAAGATTTATGGTCCTGTTAACAGTTCTTGGCAGAGGTTGGTCACCACCATGCACCTCTGGAGGAACGTCAGTGTGTCTTCAGGTGTCTCGGGTTTGCCAGCTTGAAGACAAAGTCAGTGCAGAAGGCAGAGATGATCCCTTCCTCAACATCGTCTGCTTTCACAACGTTTGGAGCTCTTTTGGTGAAGAAGGACATTTTCCAGTCTTGACCAGTCAGGAGAATAGTTGTGTGTGGAGATGGAAGGTCACGCTACAATCACACGGAACAAACACAACAAACCACATTAGAGCTCATTTTTTAATTCTTTGTAACGTAAATAAACTATTTAGTGTGTAGTCAAATGTAATTAAATAACAAAAAGTTTATGTGTCCTTTCAACTATTTCTGTTTTAATTGCATAATTTCAGTCATACAATCAATAAGAAAAGTTAACTTGCTAACTTTGTTGTCTGTGTTTGGTTCAGTTAAACACCACATGTCTGCATCAGAGTCTCCAAGAGGGATAAAAAGGTTCATGTTCTCCTTATAGACGTATGGGAGAAATATAAAGAGTCAATACCTGCAAGAGAAACAATACATTTAACATCTAAACCAGGTTTTAATGCTGGAAATTCTTGTTTCTGTATTTCAAAGGTTTCAGAAAGCTGAAGACAGCAAGAGGGTGATGTAGAGAAAATGTTGCTTCACTGGTCTGGGCGACATGGTTTAATATGCACCTGTTAACTCCTGGTAACTCTTCAACCAGAGCCTCCTCTCTGGCCTCCAGGTACAGCTGGTATGGCAGAGATTTCTCTGGAGGCAGGTGAAGCACTTTTTTGCAGACGCAGTCAAATCTTTGTCACTTCTTTCCCAAAGCTGGATGTTTTCGCTCCACTTCATCACAAACCTGCAGCTGAAGAAATATCAAACTGTCTTCAGTTTTACAATAATTGTAAATTTGTCCTCAACTAATCTGTGGTTCAGTACAGCCGAAGGAGGTTTGTAGAGATGGTTTGTGTAGAAATTGGCCCAGCAGCTTACTATTTAGACTAAAATCAGTTTAGAAAATATTTTCTGTAAACCTGAAACAGCTACACGTCAAAGAAAGGCCCAGAAAAATAAATAAAAATTAAATAAATGCTAAAACACTGGCTCTGTAACTGTTAAAACTTCATTTACAACGTGAAGGACTGAAAGTGAAAAAGTTTCAGCAGGAAGAGAAAGGGAAGGAGCAGAAACAGCCGAGTTCGTGTCCACATGGGGACGAGTTTAAGTGTAGCCATAAAAAATGTCCAGTGTTTGGACATTTTGTCCTCATACAAGCAACATTTTGGAAGCTTGTTAACACTCATTTTTGGAAGCAGGTCCCAAAGTGAATTAATCTGAAAGATCCATAGTTTTGTTTCTGCGTCTGTAGGAGCCATTTTTAAGTATCTGTATATATCTTGTTTGGCCACCAGGGGGCAGCATTGTACAGTCTTTTGTCAGCGCCTATATAAGCAGGAACCTTCCTGCAGGAGACAGCAGGGCCGGAGTGGGACTCATTTAATGCCTCAGACCGGCCGCTTCACATCACCACCTATTATTATTAAAATCATGTCATTATAACCTTACATGTTACGTCTACAAGAGCACAATGTTCTGTAAAACCTGGTAATTCAGTATAATTTTCTACAATATTTCTAATCCAGTGTAAGAAAGGGTTGCTTCACAATGTAGATTTATTTCAACATGAGTCCTCGTCTCCAACATTATTCTTTACATCCTTTCAACATCACCAGAATATAGATTATCTTCAAATAAGTGTTCACAGATATAGAATATTAAATAAGATTAATAAAATAAAAAGTGTTGAAGTTTATGAAGTTTTATTAAACATGGTTTAGAAGCTTTTGGAAAATAATTTTGTTTTTCTCAAAACAAATGATGAAATCTCCATTAAAATATGAATCAATCTGAATTAAACTACAAGGGAAGTTTATTTGTACTATAACACATTTCACATACGAGACAATTCAAAGTGAACATAAAACATTAAAATCATTACAAATGCTGCAAGAAAGCAGAAAAGACAGAAACAAACAGCAAAAATCACAATAAAATTATAAATTAAGTTAAAATGATTAAAAGCAAGATAAGTTAAAAGTTAGCTGCAGATTTCATGCATAGGTGCAGGAGAAAGAAAAGTTTTAACCTGATTTAAAGTGTCTACGTTTGTGTAGTGATGTGATGTATAAATTTAGTGGCGCTGTCACTGTATAACGCTGGGAGGTACAGAGAAGAAGTTCTCCAGAGAAAATGTGTGTTCTGAACAGCACGTTAGCTGTACGTTGTGGAGATTCCTGTTATGGAATAAAGTCATGTAGTACTTCAAAACGTGTCAAGTTACTACATAATTGACGATGAGGTGAAACGGGAAAACGCCGTAGATGACTCGAGAAGAAAAGTTGGACGTTGAAGGCGAACCATGCAGTTGGGAATTTCTGCCAAAGAAGGAGAGGAAGAAACGAGGTATTAAAAAAGAAAAAACTGTACTGTGGGCAGTACCACAGATGGCATCACCGAGGATTCAGAGATGGGCGGAAACGCTGCAAGCCTACAAATACATGACTGTGTACAAAGAGGGAAAACATCACGGAAATGCAGATGCTCTCAGTCGATTGCCATTACCAGAAACAAGCCAAACAGAAGAACCACAGGAGAGAGTTTCATGCTGGGAGGTCGGATATAACACTGGTAACTGCCGACCAAGTAAAAACATGGACAGACCAAGACTCAGTGCTTTCACAAGTGAGGGAGAAGGTTCATAAGGCTGGAAACCAGAACCAAAAGAGACGGAGTTTGTTCCTTACACAGTAAAAAACATGAGCTTAATACACAGGATGGGTGTGTGTTGTGGGGAACCAGGGCGATGGGAAGTTTTGGAACAACGTCACCAGTGTCATCCGGAAGTGTCCAGAATGAAAGCGCTGGACAGAAGTTATGTTTGGTGGCCTAAACTGGACAACAGATCGAGGACGTGATCAGGTTATGTACGGTGTGTCAGGAGCACAGGAACACGCCTGCAGCAGCACCTTTGCCTCCCTGGCCTGCAAAACCCTGGAGCCTCTTCACATAGACTATGCGGGTCCCTTCCAAGGAAAAATGTTTCTGTATTTTTTACTGGTTGATGCACATTTAAAATGGATGGATGTTTATCCTGTAACTAAGGCAACGTCAGCCTCCACTGATGAGTGTTTACCTACAAGTTTCAGTAATCACGGGTTACCTGAATTGTTGGTGTCTGATAATGGTATTTTGTTTTTTAAGAACACAGTTCAAAGATTTTTTTTAAAGAAATGGGATCAGACGTGTCACTTCTGCACCTTACCACGCTTCAAGCAACGGGTTCACAGAGAGGGGGGTGCAGATATTTAAAAAGATGATGTTCTGAAGGTTCTGTAGAAACAAGAGCAGCCAGAGTGTTGTTCAGTTACAGGGTGACTCCTCAAACTACTGCAGGTCTTTCTCCAGCAGAACTGCTTCTGGGGAGGAAACTGAGGTGTACATGGATGTGATGCATCCAGAGCTGAACTCAAGGGTAAAGGAACACCAAGAGAGTCAAATCAAACAACATGACAAAACATCTAAAAGTCGATGTTTCAGGGCAGGAGACGCAGTTTGGGCTTTAAACTTCAGTTTTGGGCCTAAATGGGTTCCAGGAATCATCGAGTCTGAAACAGGTCCAGTATCATACACAGTCAGTGGTGTAGTCTACGTGATACGCAGGTATACGCCGTATACCCACTAGAAAATGTCACAAATTTCCGTATAACCACTAAAAATTGCTCAAAGATGCGTATCAACATCTTTTGTGACATAACTTTCACTTTCCTGGTCATAAATTAGCCACGAAGCCGGCCCGTTTAGACCATGAGGTATTCCGTCAAAAGTGACGTTGAGCCGCCGCAGAGAGAAAGCAGCTTGGCCATCTGTCCTGATCCTGACCTGCGTCCCTTAACACCTGGTGGCTGGTTGCTAGACAAGCGCGAATTAAAGAGTGGCGGATGAGAGGAAGAAGATGCAGCAGAAAAAGAAGATGAAGAAGATTTTTGGGGCGGTACGATGGAGAGGGAATGCAGAGAAAAAAACATGAAAAGAAAACAAAGTCAAATCACACTGTTTAAGTGTGTCAGTGAGTGTGTTGCTACTGGTTCAGTTTCCACTGTCGATTCGAGGGACACTGCAGTTACACACTTACGGACGAGGAGGTGAGCCTGACGCTGTCAACCTGGGCCACGTTTCAGAAAGCGGGTTTAGTGAAGACTCAGAGTTGGTCAACCCAGAGTTGCGCTTTAAATTCAGTTTGTTTAACCCGCTTAAAGTAAAGTAAAACAAGCCTTCACACACTATATGACAGCAATTTAAGAACACACCCATCATTGTCTCTCTCACAATCACACAAACATCCACATATATGCACAAACAAAGCCATCTCCCCTCCCTACATTATACACAAACAAGAACTCCACAGTTTCTGTTTCTTAGTACAAAAATAATAAAAGTAATAAACATCTGGCTTGACGCCACTGTGAGGAAACAATATCTTGGGGAACCGATCTCACCAAGAGCCAGCCCACCCATTTCCACAGAGGCCAGCACAGCAACCACCCAGATCAGGGCAGACCAGAGTCCACATCACAGCTGTAGGACTGCAGCGCAGAACCCCCGGCCACTGGGACAAGGGCGATCACCACGGCAACGACCCCCAGTCCAAGCAGGCAAAGCTCCTGGGGTGAAGGATCTCCATGAGGAAAGGAATGGCTGTTATACATCTTGTGTTGTTTACATTTAGATAACATAACCAGTCTTTCATGATCTCAGTTATGTGTGGATGCAAACTTTAATAATTACTGTGGTGCTCATTAGCAAAGTATACATTTATGAGCAGTTGCTGCTTTTGGGAAGGGTGCTGGGGGACAGATGTTACACCAGGACATGATGTATGAGGGTGGAGGGTGGTTGGGGGGGGGATTAGAGTATACCCACTAGAATAAACTAGACTACACCACTGTACACAGTGGTACTCGGAGATGGAAGAGTTGTCAGGAGACATGTGGACCAGATTCGTGTTGGACATCTTTCAGCGGTGGAAACAGGAGCAAGTCACACGGAGACGGTGGAATCAGAACCGGTTCCAGCAGTGGAGGAAACTACAGGCGATGTCGAGGAGGTTGTTTTACAGCCAGAGACGGTGGAGAAGGAAGCAGCTGAGGAACCGGTGGTTACTCAAAGAGGGAAAAACGGAGAGACGTCACTCAGACCCTCGAAGGAGGAAATCAGAAAGGAAGTTACCACGTTAGTTGGAGGATTTCCAGTTAAAGTAAAAAAAGAAGTAAAATAAATGTAATAGTGGTACATGTTCTGTTCCTTATGTTGGATGGTGTAGTTTAATTTGTTTTTTAGCTAAGGAGAGGAGATGTAGTGATGTGATGTATAAATTTAGTGGCGCTGTCTCTGTATAACGCTGGGAGGTACAGAGAAGAAGTTCTCCAGAGAAAATGTGTGTTCTGAACAGCACGTTAGCTGTACGTTGTGGAGATTCCTGTTATGGAATAAAGTCATGTAGTACTTCAAAACGTGTCAAGTTACTACAGTTTGGTGAAAGTTTAATCTCCACTGGCAGTTTGTTCCACTTGTTTGCAGCATAACAGCTAAATGCTGCTTCTCCATGTTTAGTCTGGACTCTGGTCTGGACTAGTGGACCAGAATCTACGGATCTCAGAGCTCCGCTAGGTTTCTATTCTCTGAATTTATCCCAGATGGATTCTGGGCCTAGACTACAGCGTTCTTTGTCTTTCCCAGGACGAGCTGTTAAAGACCAGCTTCAGCCAGACTGTGTGCTACATCTCTCATCAACCAGCAAGACAAGACTGTGTTGTGTTCAAGGGACAGACTGCATGTGGAACACTCTGCACACAACATGCAAAAACACATGAACAGGAGTTAACAGGTGCATATTAAATGATATGATCCATACCAGTGACATAACCCTGCTGCTGTTTCCAGGTGTGTGAAGCTTTGAACTCCATGTGTTACACACGGGATAAATTCAGCCATGCTCCGCTTCACGAAAGGCTTTATTCATGCTGATCCCTGGAAGGACGAGGAACAGTATAGATCAGCGGTGGATGCTGTCAGCTGTTCTGCCTGACCGGCTACTTCCTCTAGGAAATTCCAGCTCCGGACCGGTCACCCCCATTAGTAGAGCGCTACTGCCACCTACTGGTGGAAAGCAGCGCAGCTATCCTCTCTAAACCAGCTACAGATTAACTGGAACATAAACATATGTAGACGTCCGAGTACGGATCTCACCTGGAACCACAAGGAACAGTATAGACCTGCGTCCCAATTCAGGCTCTGAACACTTTTTAGATTTTATAACAGAAAACATTTTACATATAAGATGCAACTTAAACAGCTTCAACTGAACAAGGCCGAAGACAACAGATACAAACGTGGAGTTTTTATTTATTTTATTTTACATAGAAAAATGAAATAATGTGCAGTTTCTTCAAAATATCAAGAGTTCTTGTTGCTTTCTGGTTCTTCACATTTTCAGCTGAGCTGGTTTAAGATTTCAGATCCACAATAAAAAGATTAAAAAGGTTTAGATCCAGAACATTTACACTTGTGGACATGAAACCTGCCAAGAATGATTAATAGCTGAAAACAGAGTTTACATCACTGACGATCCTTTCAATATAAAATATAAGATGAAAACATTAATGTGGATGTTGATGTTTAACTGAGCCCAGACGAAGCTTTCCATGTCGGACCAGAACTGTTTGGTGGGAACACGTTGGAAAATATCTGGAAAATTGTCTCTTTGTTAGCTTTGCAGAACACACAGGCATCATCAATATTTATCTGGAATCTTTGAAGTGTTTCCTGAACAGGAAAAATCTGAAGTTAAACCTTAAAAGAAACTTTTTCCAGCTTGTTGTTAATCCAGTAATTATGAAGAAGTTTAGCAGCTTTTTCCCTGTAAAGCAGCCGTGGTAGAGTCCCAGAAGAACTCTGCAGCAGCTGGAAGTGAACCGGACGCTTCATTCCTGATTTATTTGTTGCTCCAACGTTTGTCTGTGAGATCAACATCAGCCATGAAAACGTTGTTAAATTCCGTGTTAATCTCTGGGAATGACGTGTTCTTCAACATGTGACGAGCCTGCAGGAGCTGCATTTAAGACAACAGCCAACTCTTCAGCTGTTCCAGGTAAATGACTTTTTTAAGGAATTCTGAATGTCAGAAGTCCCGTTTTTATCCAACAACTGACCTACAAACAGAATTCCTTTTCCACACCATGTGGGATAAAACAGATTTATTCTGATAAAGAAGCCCTTGTTGTTCCAGATATAACATCTACGGGGCTGAAGTTATGTTTAGAAACCAATAACCAGATAAAAGAGCTTGATTGTGGAAGTCAGCCGGATTTAAAGGAATTTTACCAACAGAAAAATGACCTTTCAACAGAAAATTAAAGCCACCAGGATGATTAAACAGAGAAGCTGGAAAAGCGTTCCAGATGCTGTCGGGTTCTTCAGAAATTCCAGAATCCGTTTCATTTTAAATGTGTTGTTTAGGGAGTTAAAGTCCAGAACCTCTAGTCCTCCTTGTTCCCTACAACCTCTGATGAAGTCTTTCCTGAGATAACGGGCTTTTTCCTCCACATGGCATCATATAGTATTTATCCAGTTCTTTAATGATGTTTTGGGATGTGAAGCGACGATGAGACATTTATAGATCTGGATTTACCTTCTGCTTTAGAAATGAAGACTCTGCCACATAGAGAGAGATCTCTCATTAACCAAGAACTCAGTTTAGATCCTGTTTTTTCAATAATTGGATTAAAATTTAAGTTGTAACGTTCCTGTTTAGCTTTACAAATTATAATTCCAAGATGTGTCACTTCCTCATTAACTGGTATTCCAGCGTAATGGGACCAGTTCCAGTTTTCCAGAGGAAACTGAACAGATGTGTCTACATCCATTTGAACCCTGATACATCACTAAATGAATTTATACAACTCACTGCGCTTACTATGTGATGATGATCCCTTAAAAAACTGCCGTATCATCAGCGAGCTGACAGGTTTTAAACTCCTTACCTACAGCAGGAATTCCCAGAAAAGGGGACGTTTTGATATGGGTGCCATTATTTGTGCTACTAGCAGAGAAAGAAAAGGAGATCCAGGGCAGCCTTGTCTACGTGGAATAATGAATCTGGTTGATGAGCCAGATTTCAGTTTAACAGAACCAGAACAAACATTATATAAAGTCCCAACTGCATTATGAAAATAATTCCCACATCCAGAGAAGGAAAAGATTTTACAATCAAGTTCTGCTCCGTGGTGTGAAAGGCTTTGTAAGAAGTGATGAGCAGAATGAAGCTTCCATCAGGTAACAGGTGATTGTAATCTATCATGTCTGATATTAAACGGATGTTGTTGCTAATGAGCCTTTTCTCCATAAAACCAGATGCTCTTCGTCTGTTTTCTGACTCCAGCCGTGTTTAAGTCTTCCAGCAACAATCAGAGCAAATAACTTTCATCATTGTTCAGTAAACTGACGGCTCTCCAGGTTTCACTCTGGAATTTATCCTTGTTTGCTTTGGGAATTAGTGGGATTATCCCTGTTTTAAGGTGGGGGGGTCACCTTTTCCAGTGGCTTCTTGGAATCCAGCTAGTAAGAAGGAGGAAGTTTATCAGTGAATCTTTATAAAACTCCCAGTCAGGCCGTCATTCCCGGGAGCTTCATTTTCTTCCAGATGTTCCACACATTCCACACGTTCTGGTAAGGAAATCTGTCCATAACAAATATCTCTAAATTCCTCATTTAGGTTTTAACATGAGTAGAAATGTTGTTTAAAAAGTTTCTGAGTCAGAAGTTGTGGCTGAAGAGCAGAACTTCTGATAACAGCTGGCCACATGTTTGGAGATTCCATCCTGATCACTGGGAACGTTCCCGTTTACCATCACGTTACTTATTGGAGCATATTCAGCGTTCCACTTTTCTAATCCAAGAAAATATTTAGTATTTTCTCTCCCTGCTCCATCCGTCTGCGTCTGGTTGTGATAAAGGCGGCTTTGGTTTTGTCCACATACATGTTGTCTAACTGGCTTTTAATAAACTCAGATGTTCTGTCTCCTGCTCATTAAGCTTCCATTAGTTTTCTTTTCATAATTTACTTTTGCTTCAATAATGTTTGATTCATTTTCTCTTTTTGCTTTGCCAATAATTTACCTTTTTTAATAGCCGTCATGTGAATTTCATATTTCATTCATTCCCAATAACAACCATGTTTACCAGAGTCACATGTTTGTTTCCAGAATCTACCAATGATGGCGTCAACGTCCCTTTTTACATCCAAATTATTAAGTATTGATCAATTTCCAATATCCTGAAACAATGTTCTGAGTACAACAATCATTAAGAGCAGTTCTACTGAATATTCCCTGATGAGCTGTTAAGATGGAGGCTTCTATCATCACGTCTTTGACCACATCCACAAGATGGTTGGAGATGAGCCAGAAATCTGTTGGTGATTGAAAGGAAAGGCTCCTGTTGCACCAAGTACACCTCCTCTGTCCTTCCTTCCTGTCTCACCACAGACCCACAAGTCCCAGTCACACACATTTATTTTAAGCTTGGAGTCTGTATTTGTGGTTTTTAGAGGCCATCGATCCACATCATCATCATCATCATCATCATCATCATCATCAGTACTGAAGTCCCTCCACACAGAATTTTATCTTGAGAGGATTTTAAATGAAGTTGCTTCGTCTCATCTCAGCAGTTTGGAACAGAGTCTGATTTCTAACTTTATCATTGGAGCATAAATATGAAGCATTAGAAATAGTTTCTGATCTATTTCACACTAAAATAATGATTCTTCCTGAAGCTTCTTCCTCACTCTGTAGTGTCTGACCTTTAAATGGAGCTTTTAAGATGGCTGCTCCTGCTGATCCATGACTTCCACTGGAGAACCACGTCTCACTGCTCCACTCATTTTTCCACAAAGTCTCATCTGCTGCACGTGCACGGCTTTCTGGAAGAAAATAAAAACCTGCATTTTTACTTCCACAGAACAAAAATCCAGCTTTCCTCCGTAATAAATCTCTTCAGCCTCTGACATTAACAGAACAAGCAGAAAAAGACAGAAAGAAAACGATCTTACAATTAACTGTAAAAGCTGAAATAAAACCTTTTCTAAAGGCATCAGGAATCTGCCATAATTACACTGAATTTCTGCTATAAAACATTTATTCTCATTTTAAAATGAGGTATGTAGCGTCCCAGTGGAATAAACACTCTTAACTGATGGTCTGTAGAGGTTTTTATTCCATGTAAACATTCTTGAACCAAACCTAAACCAACGTATGAGCTAAACAAGAAAGAAACACAAAAATGTGTGTTACATTTCTGCATGGCGTTACTTCTGATACCTCAGTTAGCTTACAGCATCACAATTTAGCCATGTTTACATCCATAAAAATTCACATTTTTTTACATGTCTTAATGTAGTCATCGCATTTACCTTGATGCCTGTTTCGACTGGTGCTAAGGCTGGTTCTGTGCTTTTTATTGCGTCTTATGACGCATTTTAGCTCCGTGAAATACACTTTAAACCGTTTGAGCTACAACCCTTTCAAAACAAGACATTTCCGGGTTTACAGGAAGTTCCAGAATAAAATCCATGAACGACACAACCCGTCTGTGTCAGCTGACGTCACACTCGGGATAGCCGCAGTCCAGCGCCATGTTGGTTGTAGAGATGGGATTTATGGCTCTTTGAAGGGAGCCGGATCTTGAGGAGCCGTTCCTTTCAAAGAGCCATTCAAAAGACTGGCTCGTTCTCACAATATCTTACAAAATTTCACAATATATAAGAATGACAAACAATCAAAATATGTACCTATATAAAATCTACTATACAGGATTTAATAATTATAGGAAAATATAGATAAAAAAGGATAAACCTGAGCAGTCAGTGCAAATTCTAGTAAATGTTTTGGATAGAACTCACAGTATTTGTTTCCAAACAATTCTCTCTGTCCATAGATGCTTCACATGAATGGAGCGTGTTGGACATCAGACTTCCATGTCACACATGTTATTTATTTTATTTTAATTTTACTCAAACTACTACTTATTTACTTATTTATTCATTTATTCAGTCATTCAGTCATTTTTAGTTGGAAGGGGGGTGGGGGGGGATTGGGCTTGGCGTGTGTGTATATGTGTGTGCGTGTGAATGTGTGAAAGGTTTCATTGAGTGTTTTTATTCTTATGTTTATAATCATGGAAAGAACTTTGTGTTACCTATGGCATGAAAAGCACTTTATAAATAAAGTTTGATTTGATTTGATTTGATGAAGGCAGTGTCAAAAATTTGTATATAAAAAGGACGGCTCACAAATGAACGGCTCACAGCTGTGAATCAGTTCCCATTGTTCATTTAAAAGAGTTAAAAAGAATCGATTCGTTCATGAACGTCACATCTCTAGTTGGTTGCATCCTCCTTGTAAATGACTGTTCGTGTCTTTGCTGTGTTACAATCTTTGATAAAATGGGAGTCTCGTGTTGTGTGAAAGAATGCCAAACTAAGTCACACTACATAAAAGGTAGAAAAGTCGCCACAACATTAGATTTGTTCGGTTTCCCACTTTTAAAGAGGCTTTGGACAGCAGGTTGAGGATGGAACTGAGGCGTTGGATGGCCCCTGTCACAGCGGTGAGGGAAGGACATCACTTTCACCACCATCTCCCTTCATGTGTGTTTGCTCTCAGCATTTTCATAAAGGAAGAAGGAGAGTTTTTGTTGTTGCTGTTGTTTTTATTGTGTAAGTAATGTTAATGAATATACTTTATTTGGCTTTTTAAAGTCACTATATTCACATTGGCTTCACTTGTAAACTAGAGGCAAAGAGGGAGGGAAATAGAAATGAGTTCATCTGTTTGTGTTTGATCAGTGTTTATTTTATTTAATCATCTTATATCAAAACTTCACAGAGTGAATGATTTTAGAGATGCAGGTAAATACCAAGAGTGCTCTGTGAGATCTGATGGGATGTTAACTGGTTGGATTAAGTGGTTAAAATTGTGAAATGTAATGAAGCATCCAATGTTAGCTAGTTTTTAATAACACCAAGCATGTGGTTGCAGGTCACCCAGCTTAAGAAATGATGGAGGCCCAGAATATGGTGTAAAATATTTTCTGAAACTGGGACTAACGTCCACTCAGCTTGTAATATTTCCTGTCAACCAGGACAATGTCCTCTTTAAACTGGTCCCCCATGGTTGGACATCTTGTCTGCAGTTACATCCTCTTAAAGAATTCATGTCACGTCATGAACGGACCCAGAAAAGGATTTAAGTTAGCAATAAAATACCAGCAGAGCAGCATCTACTAACAGCAGCATGTTATTGGATCAGAATGAGATTAAAGAGGATGGAATTACCTCTGACAGTTATTTAGGGTTCCTGCCTCCATCAGCAGCTGCTGCCTGTTTTCCAGGCCAGACGCAGCTCATCTCCATAGAATCTGATGAGAATCAATGCATCAGAAATGGTTTTATTTATCACAGCGCAGTTAAAATGCTGAGAAAACCAAATGCTGACCATGTGTTTAAAGGAACATGGAATCTCTCATGTAACACTGAACAGATCCTGCAAATCACTGCAGAAGCTGAGAGACCAGGGATCCAGTGATCATCCCAGAGTAAGCTACAATAGAATCAAGAAAAGCAGAAGAAGAAGCAGCAGTGTTTGTGTCCCCCCACCACCAATAAATAAATAAATAAAAAATAAAAGTGTTGAAAGGTAATGCTGAAGATTCTGAGACCTCAGATGTTGAGAACATTTGTTTTATCTGCATGGAGCCGTCTTGCAACTCAAGGCCAAAGGAAGTGTATGTAAAATGTACCCAATGTAGTCTTTGGGCCCACCAAGCTCGTCCTTCAGGGCTTCCAACTTTCATTTGTCAATATTGTGATTCAGAATAAGAACATAGTCAAACAAAACATGAACACACTGGCCCTGTTTTTTTTCTTTGTTTTTATATGTAAAAAGTATATAAACTAGATATCACACACGTTTCTTTTTACACAAGTGCAGATTGTTCATTAAGCAGCCACACTGTTATTAAAGTTTGTTCAAGTAGGCTTATTTACACACACATTCACACACTCCTGAGTTAAAGATTGAATGTTTGAGCTGTAGTCAGTAAAAGAGAAAGATTTTGTTTGGATTTTCCTTTTCAATAAATCCATTTTTGAAGCATATTATATGTTGTGGCATCTGTTTACACTTCTTTTGTGTAATTGTTACGACTCTCCCCAGTATGTGTTACAACCACACCCGGTAGTGGGGTAGGTTGTAACAAAGGACGACCGTGTGTTTGACATTAACATGCCACGTCTGTCATATTCTTGCAGAGTTTTGAATTGGTGCCTTTTTTAGTGAACAAATGTGGGTTTTTCATATAAAAGTTTGAGAACTATATTTAAAAAATTCAATGAGTTACAGGTGTTGTAGCAAAAAGTGTTACAACCATCCCTGGTCTCCCCTATTTTAAACATGGAAGTTTTGTTTCACCATGAATGAACATGTTTTAGTGGTTGAGGTTCTTATTAATATCATCTCCCTTTTTCCTGAACAGCTGAGTTATTAAATCACTGCAGATCAGATCAGCCTGTCAACAGGCAGCAAACCCTGATGATGTGATTAGAAATATAGTCGCCCTGACTGGAGGCCACTTTCATTCATCTCCTGTTCATTGGAAATTAGCCGCTGATGTAACTCACACAATAACATTCATCCTGAAATTATGCTGCTGGTAGTTTTATTTTCTTCTTCATGTCTCGGGGGAAAAGTACAAAATCTCTCTCATCTACTGGTTCACTGGAGCATCATCATCATCATCATCATGAAGAAATAGACTCAAGACGAGTCACAACAGAAATAAAATTTTATTTAAGATCAGCTTTTTTAAAGGAAATTTATTTATTTGCCACTAAACATCTCAAACATTCACAAAGAGAAAAAACATGATAAAACCTTAAATATGTAAATATACTAAAAACATGGTTCAACACAAACAACAAAACAAACAAAAAGCTGCAGGTTCATTAAAAATCTGACAGCTGCAGGAACCAAAGACCTTCTGAAGCATTCGGTAGAACATCGAGGTACAACAAGACGTTTCTTCTCATGAAAACAACCTCAGAATAAAAGTTAAATGTTTATTAAACAAAACAAAGAATTAAACATGATGGAAAATATTTAAAAATTATAAAAATTCCAATGAGTTACTGGATTAAAACAAAATATAAAATGAAATTTAAGATAATATCAAATATAATATCAAAACCACATACACTGAAAGAAAAGTGAGAGAAATTATAACATTTATTTTTCATTAAACATCAAATATTTTCACAAAAAGTCTAAAATAATCTGAATGAAAATAAAGATAAAATTTATATGTGAAAGTTTGAATGAAAATTCTTTAAATTCTACATTTCAAGTAGAAAGTCAAACATTTGTGGTGAAAAATGAAGTAAAACATGAAATTTGTGACGTGAAAATGAATCTTTAATTCAACATGTGAAAATGTCAGAAAGTCCAAATAAAGACAGAATGAAGCAAACAAACTAAGAGTGAAACACTGGGAGGATTTTCATTTCCAGCATCATGAAGTGGAACTAACTGCAGCTGACATGAAGTGAACACAACATCCTGATATTCAGTGTGAAGCTTTGACTGGAAACAACATGTGGATCCTGGAAGAAGCACAGCTTCCATCTTTAAAGGACTGGAAGAGGAAGAAGTTTCCAAGGAATCATTTAGAAGAGTTTCACACACAAACTGATTGAATCCATGAATCTGAAAAGATGTTTCTGAGTGAAAGAGACAGACATGTACAGACTGAACTATCTGTTCACCAGTCAGAGTTTCTCTGCTACCATCACACTCTTTACACTCAACACACACACACCCAGGACCCATACCAGAACCCAAATCCAGCATAGAGAGGATGAGTGAATGTGGTGATGAAGGTGTGGAGGTGGATCAGTGAGTCAGAGGAGACTCTGTAGAAGGACAGAGAGCCAGCAGGACAGTCCACATACACTGCTACTCTGTTAGAGACAGAGGAGGAGGAGGAGGAGATGCATGTTTCTCTGTTATTGTGCCAGACAGAGTAACCTTCATCATCAGAGCATCTCAGACTCCAGGACTGCTCATTAAATCCAAACCAACAGTCTCTGTCTCCTCTCCTTCTGATTTCTCTGTAACTCACTGATATAAAAACGTCTCCTCTCCACTCGACCTCCCAGTAGCAGCGACCAGTCAGAACATTTTCACACAGCAGCTGAGGCCACCAGTTAAATCTGTCTGGATGATCAGGATATGACTGAAGCTCCTCCACAAATGTCGCCTTCTTGTTGTTGTCAGACAGTTTGAGGTTTCTGCTCACTGTGTCCATGTGGATGGTGAGTGGACAGGAATCTGATGGAGAGAACAAACACAATCCAGCTGCAGTTATTGATCTATTGACACTTTGATGCTGACTGATGAATGAGTGATGGGACAGTGTGAAGATGGTTGAATGTGATAAATCCAATGAAAAACCCACTTACACTTCCTCACACCTCCTGGTCTCAACCATGGTTCTCCAGCAGGCTCCACCCTGAAAGGAGGAGGAGGTCAGAGCATGCTAACATGGACATTACATGGCTCTCATACACACTTTGTTCTACACTGAGAAAGGAACCGTCCAACATCTGGACACGTCCACCTGATTGGAGCATCTCCAGACTAGAAGGAGCAGAATCAGGAAGCTGATTGGTCCACACCCACACCAAGAAAACTGCTTTGTGGAAGTCCCAGTTTCTTCTTTCAACCATCTTCTCCTTTTCATCTCTTCACAGATGAAGAACTCTGCAGAAACTCCTGATCTAACCAAGAGCTGCATCTTCTCTCTGCCCTGAAGTCTTATTGATCATCTTCTGACAATAATCTCCTCTGCAGAGCAGATTGGCTCAGATTCTTTGTTGTGACTCAGCTGGGAAATGTTAAAGTGGTTCTTTTCCTTCACATGAAGCTAAATGACTGTCAGAGACTCTGTTTGAGGCCATGATGTGTGTGTTTGGAGCTGTGACGGCTTGTTTCCTACTGACCACTAACAGCTGCATCATCATCACACTGAGGATTTGTTCCCTCACATTATTCCTGCAGATCCTGCTGCTGTGTGGACACAAACACATTTCTTTCTAAAGCAGAAACAAATCAGAGGGATCAGCAGCATCAACTCACCACACTTCTTCCACATCTGATCCAGTCTGCTGATTCATTTCCAGTTTGAAGTGCAGCCACATCACCAGTTTCTACTGACTCCAACATCTACACTGTTATTGAAGCTGATTGATCATCTGATGGATGATTGAATTAGTAATTACTGAATCAGCAGCATGGGATCATCAAAGCTCTAAAGTCCTGAGTGAAGAGGAGAGGTTAGACTGCCTCTGGTGGTCAGACATGGAGCTGCAGCTGCTGAAATACAGGATGTGACAGGATTCAGGAAAGTCTGTCTCATCTTTCCTCAACATCAGCTGTGAACATACTGAGTCCTTTCACGTTAACCAGGAAACCTGATGTAACATCATCATCTTCATCACAACACACACACACTGCCATCTCCATCACCTCCTCCAGCACCCGATCCAGCCGTTATCACATGACTGAAGCAGCATTATCAGTGGTTATCAGTCCATTCCTACGGGACAGTAGGGCTCTACTCCGCCTCCTAGTGGCTCCAGTAGGTCCTTATCATCTATTTACACCACTGATCAGCAGCACTGATACAGGAAGACTCCTGATCCAGTCCCACAGGAATCCAGTCCACCAGCAGGTCTGAAATCTTTAACATGACGCTGCATTTTCTGGTAAAACAACCTACATTTAAGTCATGTGACTGCTGAGTGAATATTGAGTGTAAAGTGACAAAGTCTGGACAGAAATCCAGTGACTCTCTCAGTCATTTTCATTCATGTCCTCATTATGAGTCCAGATCATCAAACACTAAGCCAGACTTCAGGAGCATGAAGAAGTAAAGAACTTGTGTTTTCCTGTCTAACTCCTCTTTTCAGATCAGATCAGGGGGAGGGGCTCCACTGACTGTCTCCATCATTGTGATCAGCTGTGTGCAGCTAATTGAAGGAAACTGATAAAAACTGCAACGACACTCATGTGTGACGTTGCATGGAGCAGCGGCACCAACAGAAGACGACATGAATGAAAGAATCTAGAGGGAACGAGTCTTCAGGGACCAGAATACTTCCTGCTCTATATGTGTCTCATCTAAATTCATGTTGTGGGTCTGTTGCTGTGATTCAGCATCAGGAGCCTCCAGTAAGTGGGAGAATCACTGAGCATCATCATTCATGGGAAGCTTTTCATCCATCATGTGTTTAAATGTATCTATACAGAGGTAGGAATACAGGTCTGATCAACACGTGCACATTTCCACATGGACTGATTTCTAAAGAGAACTTTACAAGAACATGACTGTTCACACGCTTTTATAAATATCTGTGCTAAGCTAAGCTAAGCTAACATTTCCTGGAGCATCTCTGTGTCTGATCCAGGGTCAGAGGACAGAAAAGATGTTTCTATGACAGAATGTCCCTTTAACCTGCAGAGATGTTTCCAGACTGAAGAAACTCTGAGCAACAGACAGTTATCACTGTTGTTCCTGCAGATGTTCTCCTTGGAGACTCTCCTACTCACATATCTGCTGTGAGCAAAGGAAAAAGGCTCCTACATGTGTGATGGTTCATATAACACTCATATCCAGCATGAAGCAGGACTGAGTGAAGGACAGAGAAAATGTCTGCAGATCTTCCTCCTCTATCAGACATTGTGTGGCTGCAGCAGCCTCTCCATACCTGAGTCTGTGTGGATCCTTCAGTGCAGCCATCAGCAGCTTCACTCCTGAGTCTCCTGGATGGTTGTATCTCAGGTCCAGCTCTCTCAGATGGGAGGGGTTGGAGGTCAGAGCTGAGGCCAGAGAAGCACAGCCTTCCTCTGTGATCAGACATCCTGACAGGCTGCAGAAAACAACACGTATGACAGAAACTCTGAGAGAACTGCTGTCAAACTAAAGCTGAACGTCATCAGATGTTCAGAGAAACTGGACCTGTCTCACATTATTGGCTTTGTGTCTTCACTGTTTTTATGCTTTATTCAAACCTGACAAACAATAAACAGACAGTGAAAGTAAATCCAGTCCAGTTTGTACAAGATGCACATGAAGAAAGAAACGGAATGAAGAGGAAAAATAAAGTAGAAAATAAAATAAAGTATAGAAAATAAACAAATAGAAACAGAAATGAAAGAAAAACTGGCGTGACAGACTTCATAATATTCTATATATAATAATAGTATTTGTGACAGTTTATTGGCTGAAAAGCTGTGAATGAATATTATTTATTGATCTGCATTTCTGATTAGAAATCAGTTTTAGAGACTTAAAGTAAAAATCAGCTTCAATCAGAAACAGCTTAAATGCTGCTGTTGGATTGTGAAATGTACTTTTATGGATGTGGAATTTTCCTCCTAAAATATAAAGATGGACAAAAGTGCATCATTTTTTTCTTTGGTTCAAACTAAGTAACAATGTTCTTCCTTCTATGTTCATTTCATGAGTTGTTCTGCACAGAACATCGTTCTCACCTTCTTTCCAACATGCTTTACTGTCTGGAACCAGAAAACAAGCTGCTTTTAATAAAGCTTTATTGCTTTACAACATGTCTACAAACATGTGGGAAAAGCCACTATATCCATGTTATCCGTGTTCTGTGTGTTAAGGCGGCTCTTGAACTCAGAGGAATAACATAAAGGAGAACAGAAAGGGGATTAAGAACAAACAGCAGGTGGGTCTCAGCCTAGTAACATGAACAAGTCCATCCAGGAAAGAAGTCTTTGGCTTCTTTTCATTTTCTACAAAGACATTCTGAGAAGATTTTCACTTCATTCTTCCAACCATTAAAGTGGGTTTAGTTCTGGAAGATTTACATCTATGAATAAAATGTTTGGCCAGCAGATCAAGTTATTCCCAAGAAATTCCAAGTTCTTCTCCTTTAATGTTCCAGCAGTGACTCAGCACATATTCAGAGGGGCGCTGGGATATTTTCTGAGTGAAGCCACTTTGAAAGACGTCCGAGATTCATATGCTTGTTTGCAGTAGAAAAATAAGCTCTGTTGTTTCCATTTCTGTCTCACAGAATCCACATGAGTTGTTCTCCAAGTTAAATTTCTCATGTAGGAAGTTGTGTGATGGGAATTTTCCATTTAGGATTTTAAAGACACTTCTTTAGTTGTAGGTAGAAGTGGATGAGACAAATATCTTTTCCTTCTTTTCCTGATGTTTCTGTATCATCGTCCTTAAGAATGTCCTTTCTTTTTAAGTGGAAAGGGTAATAGTGGCTGTTAAGCCGTTTCCAATGAATCTGTTATTGAAGTCAAACTGTTCAAGTGTCGCCGCTGATCCAGAGCGGCTTCAGTTCTACTGGAATATCAGAACACTCCCTGGTTTGTTGGATCATTCTTCTCACAGTAATGGGAACTGCTTTTAACTTTATTATACTCTTGAATTGTGCAGTGAAATTTCAGTTAATTACAGGAATCTGGATCATTTAATAGTTCACCTGTATCGTCCATTAGGTTGGTGATAGACCAGATTCCCTTTCCATCCGAGTTCTTAAGAACATTGATTTTCTATTCCATAGGATGCATCGGTTGTTCCAAAGGGGTGTATTGTGTGGTGTAACATGATGGCAGAACAATAACTTCCAGTAGAGGAGAACTTGCTGGTGGAAATCTGATCATTTGCAGGTAGTTTGCGTACATCATCGTCACATCGTAGTACAAAGTCAGCACCTCCCATTTTTTGGAAAACTGTCCTGGGAATGCAGAACCAGAAGGAATCTCTGTGTAAAGGAATTTAAGCATTTAAGTTTTAAAGCTCCTTTCATTACAGCAAAGTCTATGGTGTGTACACCAGAGGCGTTTCTAGCCCATTGTGGGGGCTGAAGCCCCTGTAGTAAAGACTGGGTTGTGGGTGTGTAGGACTCTGTGACGGTGGGAGGGAAGTGACGTAGTAGAGTTGGGGTTCGTTCCGGTTTTAGCCACGAGTGAAGCAGACGAGTTCTGCTGTAGAAGTTCTCCTCTGCCTACGTGAGACGTCCTACAGAGGTTTATGTCAGCTGGTTCATTATCCTGAGTGTTAAGTCGATGAGGAAAGTGAGGATTTCCTGTTGGCTCAGTTCTATCTGATACGAGCGAAGTTCAGCTCAGACATTTACCCGTAACAGGGCGGAGTCTCTGTTAGGTGGATGTATGGGTGTTAGTCAGCAGACACTTCCATAAGTCTGCCTAGATATCCGTGTTCTTCCACGGTGCAGGTGAGGGTTTCGTTAGGAGGAAAGGAGACACGGTGCCATGTTCATGACGGGAGAGCGTGAGCGACACATGCTGCCGTGGACGTATACCCGTGCTGGCCACCAGGTGGCGCCAACGCTCCATCTAGATTAGTCCAGCCAGCGAGACGCTCCTTAATAGTAATGCTGACATTATGTGGGGATCAGTTAGCTGCTTGGGTTCTTCAGGCAGGGGGATGTTTATCCTCAGACCTGCTGGTTTATATGTTACTGTTTAGTGCAGGTCTGCTTGAGGGTATTGTGTGTATCATGCTTGTGTAACACAGCCTGTAATATTGAGTCCAGTTACTGACTGATGTCTGCTTGTTGTTGCAGGACTGGTATGACACTGCTGAGCTGAACTACTGTAAATAAACGGAGCTGGACCCACAGTTCAAGATAAATATACTCCATCCGCCTCCTCCCTGTATTCTGACCCAAACACCATCTTGTTTACCATAAAGCACCTAAACCAACTGGTTTGCTCATCTATCTACATAACAACCCCTAAACTGAATCCCAGCACCCCTAACATTTCTAGTTCTTTTTAACAAACTAGAAATGTGTAAAAACCATACTGTGCTTGGTTGAAAAATAATATTTTAACAACGAAAATATTATTCTTGTTTTCTCTAAAATGGTGTGATCCCGCCTGCCTTCCCCACCTCGGGCTCTGAGCTCTCTGCACAGAGCGATGCTGCCTTCCTGAGTGTCTGCTGAAGTGGTGGAAGAACCTGGCTTAAACCAGGAGATGTGGCACAATTCTTAACTTCTACCACTCAATACCAACACATTCTTATCATCAGCAGTCCTCATGTTTGCTGCATTTAAGCTTAGGTTACTCTTTATGTTGGTAGGTAGGAGTTAGCCAACATTTTTCTAGCTAAGAAACGTTAGCAATGGTCAGTACCACTGTCCTCTGTTTGAACTGGAATGAGAGAAGCTGGCTGTTATGTATGTACATGTGTTCATATTAAAGCAAAGATGCTACTGACCAGCTAACTGACTGGATGCACATTAACATTATAACACTGGTTTTGTCTCTGTGTGTGTTTGTGTGTACAGACACACAGGCTCATCATGGACATAAAATGTTTTGTTTTGGAAAACAGAACCAGGTTCAGGTAAGAGTGTGAGATCAAATGGTGTGTCTATCAATAAGTAATAAGTTGTTGTAAGTTCAGTGTATCAGTGTTTTTATCTCTTATTAGATATAAAACACATACACAGTAACAAATCTGGAAAGTTTTTAGCAAATCAACTAAAAGCAAACAAGGAGAAAACAACAATCTCCTCTGTTAAAGATCAAGACGGAAACATCAGCCATGACCCAGACAAGATAAATGACACGTTTAGAAGCTTCTATAAAACATTATATGAATCACAGATTAATCCAACAGATGAACATATTGAACAATT
Source organism: Melanotaenia boesemani (assembly GCF_017639745.1). Taxonomy (NCBI): domain Eukaryota; kingdom Metazoa; phylum Chordata; class Actinopteri; order Atheriniformes; family Melanotaeniidae; genus Melanotaenia; species Melanotaenia boesemani. The sequence goes on along the minus strand of NC_055683.1, from coordinate 10,630,055 downwards.
TTTAAACAACATTAATCTACCAAAACTAAAAAATGAAAATAAAATAAATTTAGATGCACCTATTACTGTAGATGAACTCCACGAAGCTCTCCAACATATGCCCAACAATAAAGCCCCGGGTCCAGATGGTTACTCAGCAGAATTTTACAAGGAATTCTGGACAACGCTAGCTCCTACATTTTATAATATGTTGTTAGAAATACAGGAAAAACAAAAAATACCGCAAAATATGAACTTAGCTAATATAACACTATTGCTAAAACCAGGCAAAGACCCCACACTTCCATCCAGTTACCGTCCCATATCTTTAATAAATGTAGACCTGAAAATAATTAGTAAAGCTCTTGCCAGAAGGATAGAAAAAATAACCCCTCTTATAATACATCCGGACCAGACAGGTTTTATAAAAGGTCGACATTCATCTACTAACACACGTAGACTAATTAACCTCATTGATTACTCTACTTTACATAATCTAGAATCCACAATCATTTCTCTAGATGCAGAAAAAGCCTTCGACAGGGTAAACTGGAAGTTTCTATTTGCAACACTAGACAAATTTGGGTTTGGACCTTCTTTCATAGAGTGGATTAAAATATTATATAATAACCCAAATGCATGTGTGAAAACCAACGATCAAACTTCTCCAAGCTTCCGCTTACAGAGAGGCACCAGACAGGGCTGTCCACTCTCCCCCTCACTTTTTGCCATTTTCATAGAGCCGTTAGCAGCTACTATTAGACAAAATATAGAAATTAAAGGAATCCAGGGCAAAAACATAGAACATAAAATAAGTCTTTATGCAGATGATGTATTACTTTTCCTTCAGAACTCACAAACATCACTCTCTGAGACAATCACAGTTATTAATAAGTTCTCATCAATATCTGATTATTCTATTAACTGGTCTAAGACTACAGCCATGTCCATCAACTGTGACCTACAAAACATCCCTAATATCAAAATACAGACAGGAAACATTAGATATTTAGGTATAAATATTTCCCCCAGATTATCAGATTTAACAAAATTAAACTATGTTCAGCTACTAAAAACAATAGAAGATGATCTATTACGGTGGAGGCGCTTACCCATCTCAATAATGGGGAGAGTTGCCACCATTAAGATGATGATCCTACCTAAAGTTAATTATTTATTTTCAATGATACCCACTAAACCCTCCACCAGTTGGTTTAAATCTCTGGACTCTTTCATATCCAAGTTTCTTTGGAAAAACAAGCCGTCACGTATCAGTCTTAAAACCTTACAGCAGACTAAAGATAGAGGAGGACTGGACCTACCAAACTTTAATAACTACTTTATAGCTAACAGGCTGCAGTACATCTCCAAGTGGCTCAAACCCAGTTATCTGGATGAGCCGTGGCTAGATGTGGAGCAGGCTTTGTGTGAGGACTTAGTCATCTCTGACCTGCCGTTCATCAGCTCAACCATTAAACCATATAAGTGCTTTAAAAGCCTTAACATCCGTTTTTCCTTAATGGCTTGGTGGGAATTCTGTAAGATAACCAGATCTTCCCTCTTTCCATGTAGACTTACACCCATCTGGAACAACCCTGACATCCTGCAGAACAAAAAGATGATAAACTTCACTCAATGGAAGACTAAAGGAATACAACAGTTAGGACAGATAATAGAAAATGGAAACTTTGTATCTTTCAACACAATTGTCTCACAGTATGGAATCAACAGCAATAAATTCTTAGAGTACCACCAACTAAAATCAATTATATGTAAGAAGTATACCCCTGTACAGTTAGACTTGCAGCTTCCTGTCAGAATAGCAGAATTCCTGAATCATAATACTCCAAAATTATTATCAAAAATATATAGATTACTTGCAAAGCTAGAAGACAGGATATCTCTCCCAACTTCAAAATGGGAAGATGATTTATCTAATAACTTTGATCAGAAAAGATGGTCACAAATATGTTTAAACACGTTTAAAATGACTCAGAATTCAAATATACAACTAATACAATTCAAAATTCTCCATAGAACTCATTATACAGGACACAGGATGTTCAGGATGGGCCTTTCACCATCAGATATCTGCCCACACTGCTCTGAGAACACCTCTGATAGCTACATCCATGCGCTGTGGTCCTGCACACCTGTCCAAAGGTTCTGGATTAAGGTGTGTGAAGATCTCTCAAAATGGTTTAAAGCTAGTTTTCCTGCAAACCCCACACTTTGCCTACTGGGCGACCTGGGTGACACCAACATAGGAATACACTCCATAAACTTGGTCCTCGCAGTCTTATGCATCGCAAAGAAAACTATTCTTGTGAACTGGAAAGATAAGAATAATTTGTCTATCCAGCAGTTTAGAAATCTCCTGTTAGATCACATCAGCATTGAGACAATGTCTGCCTCCTCCAGGAACCAGTCAGATGACTTTCATTCCCTCTGGTCCCCTGTGACTGGCTACATCACTTAATGTAGGTGGAGGATTGCGGCTTCGCTGGGATGGGGGCGGATGTGGGTGGGGGGTCCCTGGTGGCTTCAGGTCTCCGGTTGTCTCCTGGGTGGGGATCTAGGCTGCTCCGCTGCTGGGTCGGCTGGGGGTTCCGGTCTGGGCGGGCGGCATTGGGTGGGCCCCGGGGTGGGGCTGCCTCGTGGCGGTGGGGGGTGGCTGCCGGGGTGCCTGGGTCGGTGTCCGTCGGCCCCTGGCCGGGTGGCCGGTCGGGCCCGGGGTGGGCCGGGTGGGGGCCCCGGGCTCTGGGGCGTCGGGTCTCCCCCCGCTCCTGGGGGTGGGGGGTCTGCCGCTGCTGGGGGGGGCTGGGCCCGTCCGGATGTGCCGTGCCGGGGGTTGGTCCGTGCCCTGGTGCTTGGTCGCAGCCCCGGAACCTGGGTGGGGGTGTGTTTGTGTGTGGGTGTGTGTGTGTGTGTGTCTGTGGGTATGCTGGTGTGTGGGTGGGTGTAGAGGGACGTGTATGCCGTATGTGTGTGTGGGTGTGTATGAAGGTCTGGGTGTGTGCGTGTATGTGTGTGTGTGAGTAGTGTGCGGGTGTGTGTGTGGAGGTCTATGTGGGATGTGGGTGTGTGTGAAGGTATGTATATATGAGTGTGTGCACGTGGAGGTCGAGGTGTGTGTGGAGGAGTGAAGGAGTGGGTGGAGGCGTGAGTATGTATGGAGGTGCTTGTGTGTATATGCAGGTATGTATGTGAGTGTGTGTGTAGTGGTGTATGTGTATGGAGGGGTATGAGAGTGTGTGTGTATGTGGGCACCGGTGTGTGTGTTTATAGGTATGTGCGTGACGTGTGTGTGTGGAGGTATGTGCACGTATTGAGGTGTTGGTATATAGAAGTGTGTGAGAGTGTGTGTGAGTGGCTGGGGAGAAAAAAAAAAAAAAAAAAAAGGAGTGTGTGCGTTTGCAGGGGGTTAGGACGTGTCCTCTGGGGGGCGCCCTGGCTGGGTGTTGGGGGCGGGGGCCTGGGGTTCCCTTCCTTCGCCTCGCCCCCCTCCCACTCAGAAAGAGGAAAGTGGCCCCTTGGGCTGGTGGCTGGCCCCTGGGGGGGTTCGTGGCGTGCCTGGGTTGGGGTGCCTGCTCTGGGCCTGTGGCGCCCTTTGGGGCCGGCGGGGGACGGGGGCGCCCTAAGCCACTGGCGGGTCGTCTTCCAGGGGGGAGGCTTACCCCCCTCTGGACCTACATCTCCTGACCCCTCCCCTCCCCACTCTTCACTACATACACAGGTAGGGCCGTGGGGGGTGTGCTTGTTGCGCTGGGCGGGGCAGGGGGGTCATCATAGTGGCCCCGTTGCTTCGCCGAGCGGCAGCATGCCTCCCAGCTTTTAATTCCACTTAGTCACTGAGCACAAATAACATTTGCAACATACAAACACGTTTTGGGGGGTGGAACATGCGAGGTCAGGTGGGTGGGACTGCTCAGGTGGCCCCACCCCCTCCTCAATGCAGTTACTGCCCCCCAATTTTAACCCTCTTTTTTTTAATTGCAAACAGCACATAATATATTCCCTCACTAGTGGGGGAGGGAGGGGCGATGGGGTCTTCAAGCGCCCCTGTCTCCATGGATGGCCCGGGGGCGGGGCGGGCCGGGTGGCCTGTCGCGTTGGCCCGGGGCGTGGGCGGGCTGTCCCGGGGGGTTTGGCTGCTGGCCCTGGGGGGAAGGTGCTGTTTTGGGGGTGGGGAGTGGGGGACTGGGGCGGGGTGGGGGGGGTGGGGGCCTGGCTCGTGTCTCCTCGCCTCCTGGCTGGGGCTGTCCCCCCGCGGCGTGGGGTGGCGGGAGGATGGTGGTGGGGGGATGGTGTTTGTGTGTGTGTGTGTGTATGTGTGTGGGGGGGGGGGGGGGGGTGGTGTGTGGGTGGGAGAGTGGTGTGTGTGTGGGGGGATGGGTGGTGGAGGGATGGTGTGTGTGTGTGGGAGGGTGGGGTGTGTGGAGGTGGATGTGTGGTGTGTGGAAGGGGGGGTGGTGTGGGTGTGGGAGGATGAATGGTGGAGGGATGATGTATGTGGGGGAGGATGGGGTATGTGTGGGAGAATGTATGGTGCAGGGATGGGGAGTGTGTGGGAGGATGGATGGTGGAAGAATGGTGTGTGTGCAGGAGGATGGATGGTGTATGGGAGGGAGGATGGTGTGTGTGTGGGGGAGTGGTGTATGTTTGGGAGAGTGGGTGATGGAGGGGTGGTGTGTGTGTGTGTGGGAGGATGGGGTACGTGAAGGTGGATGTTTGGTGTAGGAGAGGGAGGACGGTGTATGTGTAGGAGAATGATGTATGTGTGGGAGGATGGGTAGTGGAAGGATGGTGTGTGTGTGTGTGTGTGGGAGGTGTGAAGGTGGAGGATGGTGTATGTGTGGGAGGATGAGTGGTGGAGGGATGATGTGTGTGTGGGAGGATGGGGTAGGTGTGGGAGAGTGTATGGTGGAAGGATGGTGAGTGTGTGGGAGGATGGATGGTGGAAGGATGGTGTGTGTGTGGAAGGATGGATGGTGGAAGGATGGTGTGTGTGTGTGGGAGGACAGAGTATGTAAGGGTTGGATGGTGTATGTGTGGGAGGATGAATGGAGGAGTGGAAGGAGAGTGTGTGTGTTTGTGTGTGTTGGTCTGGGGGGGGGGGGGGGCAGGACTGGTTCTCGGGGTGTGCGGCTGGGCGCTGGGGTGTGGGGCTGGCCTCTGGCGGTGGCCGTCTGGGCGGGCCGGGTCCCCCCGGGTGGCGTGCTGGCCCTTGGCCTGAGGGGGTGGGGGGTGTCCCTGCGCTCCTGGGCCCGCCGGGGCCGGTGCCCTGTGTCCGCGGGGCGGCTCCTGCTGGGGTCTCCTGCTGCTGCCTTCCTGGGCGGGCGAGTGGTCGTCTCTGTGGACCGGTCGGGATCTGTAGCCTACGGGGGGGCTGGTGGCCTGGGTCTCGGGACCGCTGGCCTGACTCTGGCCTCTGTTCAAGTGAGGTGGCATCTGCATGATCACTCTGCATGGTCACTCCTTCCTGAACGTCTCCACACAGTCTTTGCGTCGCCATGTGGCCGAGTTCTCCAGCATATCCACACAGGTTTCTCTGCGCATGTTCTTGAATACAGCAGTTTCACTTATATCTATTATCATATTTTTTTTTCTTTTTTTTTATTATTTCGGTTCTTATTATTATTATTATTACTCTTACTCTTATTATTATTACTACTACTATTATTATTATTACTATTATTGTGATTATTATTATTGTTACTATTATCAACTAGTTGTGTAATGACCTACTGGCCAGGATGATCTTAGCTATATATGTTGCAAGTAGTATGGATTACATGGTCTTCTGTATGATGTTTCAAGTCCCCACCCGCACTCCCCACACCCTTTCTGTCCCTCTCTCTCCCCTCCCTCTTCTCTCTACTTTCTTTTCTATCTCTCTCTCTCTCTGTCCCCTCCGGTCGAGTCCAGCATTAAGAGTCTGATTTAATAAAGTTTTTCATGTCATCAAGAGGGACTTTATACATGTAGTATAAATCCCTGCTTGATAGAGTAAAATTGCCCAGCACCAGACAGCAGCCAGACAATCATTCTGTTTGCAACGATGCTGGACAAGACAGGTTTAAAAAAAAAAAAAAAAAAAAAAAAAAAGATATAAAACACATCATTCACATTCCTCCCGTGGGCTCACTACCTACAGGAGGGGCCATAGGGGTCGGATGCATTGTGAGCTGGGCGGCGGCCAGAGGCGGGGACCCTGGCGGTCTGATACTCGGCTGCAAAAGCTAGCTCTAGGGACGTGGAATGTCACCTCTCTGGTGCGCGAGGTGAAGCGGTAGATATAGTTGGACTCACCTCGACGCATGGCTTGGGCTCTGGAACCACTGCCCTCGAGAGGGGCTGGACCCTCTTCCATTCTGGAGTTGCTCCCGGTGAGAGGCGCCGAGCAGGTGTGGGCATGCTCATTGCCCCGCAGCTTGGCGCCTGTACGTTGGGGTTTACCCCGGTGGACGAAAGGGTAGCCTCCCTCCGCCTTCGGGTGGGGGGACAGGTCCTGACTGTTGTTTGTGCTTATGCACCAAATAGCAGTTCAGAGTACCAACCCTTTTTGGAGTCCTTGGGGGGGTGTTGGAGAGCACTCCTTCCAGGGACTCCCTCGTTCTGCTGGGGGACTTCAATGCTCACGTGGGCAATGACAGCAAGACCTGGAGGGGCGTGATTGTGAGGAACGCCCCCCTGATCTGAATCCAAGTGGTGTTTTGTTGTTGGACTTCTGTGCTCGTCATGGGTTGTCCATAACTAACACCTTGTTCAGACATAAGAGTGTCCACATGTGCACCAGGACACTCTAGGCCGCAGTTCGATGATCGACTTTGTAGCCGTATCTCGAGGTCTTGTTCACGAGCGAGGGAAGGAGGGAGCGGGAGATCGACAGACGGATTGGTGCGGCGTCCGAAGTGATGGGGACTCTGCATCGGTCTGTCGTGGTGAAGAGGGAGCTGAGCCAAAAGGCAAAGCTCTCGATTTACTGGTCGATCTACGTTCCTACCTTCACCTATGGTCATGAGCTGTGGGTAGTGACCAAAAGAACGAGATCGCGAATACAAGCGGCTGAAATCAGAATCACAATCAGAAATACTTTATGTAGCACCCGTACGGCCACTCTTTAGGATGAGAATGGTGGGTGCTTGGGTTCGTTATATGTAAAGGTGGATACCACGAAGGTGCACCTAGTAAGTGGATATTTCCAAACTTAAAAGTCAAACCAGTATTATGCAGAGTAGTCCTATGTAGGAAAGATATGACCCAGAGATGACGTAATTTAGGCAAACTGTAAGGCCTTAGTTTCAATAAACAATAATTTGGCAAAAATAAATATTAAACCCCCGAAAACCAAATATAAATCCCCAAATAGACATACAAAATAAAACAAAAACCAATATAATATTCCCCAGACAAATCAAAACCCCTACAACTTAGATATAAACCTTGTTAGTTTCAATATACTTTTTCTCCTCCAAAACCACAATATTGTACGCTTAGCTCTTAGCTCAATACGCCAAAACACAGAACAATATTTAAACAGTAGTGAACAAGCGCGCGAACAGTCTCCTTATTTAGCAGTGGTGGTGGACCCACACACACACACATACACAGTCAAGGTTACTCACGGTTCCTCGTTAACTCACGGATCCACAGACTCAAAAGGAAAGACGTTGCAGGCCTGTTACTCTTTCAAAACATTGAGTGCGTCGAAATAGGTCTCGGAAAACATTGAGTGCGTCGAGATATCGAGATTCCGGACGTTGGAAGGTGACATGGTGCAGCTAGCCTAGCTCTAGCACCTCGTGGCTCGCTGGTAGCTTTCTCCGCTCGCTCGTCCTCCTGTCCGGCTCTCCCGCTCCGTCGGTCCTCGGCCTCGCTCGAGTCTCTCTACTCGTGAACGTACGAGCCTCCGGTCCTCTTCACCAACCTCTCGTGCGGGACACACACCGGGCCTCTTTCCGCCGAGGAGTTTGAGCCGCCGCGCTCCAACTCCGCTGTTCTTTTCCTGAGTCTCCTCAACCCGAGTCTCTCCCGCTTCTCTCTGCTTTTCCAAACTTTTCCTTCCCCCCTCTCGCATGTCATTAGTCCCGCCCACTCGTGCCCTGCCCGCAAATCACCAGACACAGAGCTGAGTGACTACATACAAGGACGAATGAAATTACAGAAAAGGAAAACATCACTTACATTTACAACTTTCGGTGGCAAAATAAAAACTGTAGTGAAATAATCTTATAACACTCAGTATCTTATACCGCTATAAATTTAAAGTAATCTCCTGTACTTTATATTTAATTTTTTGTAATGTAAATATGTCAATATAAACAATAAAAAGCAAATAAACGTTTACTTTAGAATATTTAAGTTACTAATTAAACTTGATAAAGGATTAACATTAACTCCTTAGATACCAAAGAACCACTGCATTGTGTTTTAACCCTATAACTGCCACAGGGCTACATTTATTAATCCCTTCAGGGAAATGAGTTTCCTCCGCATGGTGGCTGGGCTCTCCCTTAGAAATATTGTAAGAAGCTTGGTAATCCGGGAGGGGCTCAGAGTAGAGCCGCTGCTCCTCCACATCGAGAGGAGCCAGATGAGGTGGCTTGGGCATCTGGTTAGGTTGCCTCCTGGATGCCTCCCTGGTGAGGTGTTCCGGGCACGTCCCACCGGAAAGAGGCCCCAGGGAAGACCCAGGACACGCTGGACGGACTACATCTCTCGGCTGGCCTGGGAACGCCTCGGGATCCCTCCGGATGAGCTGGTAAATGTGGCCGGGGAGAGGGAAGTCTGGGTTCCCCTGCTTAGGCAGCTGCCCCGCGACCCGATTCCGGATAACCGGGAAAAAATGGATGGATGGATGGCATTCACATGTACATCCATACTGTGTGTATGTTGAGGAGCTGCTGTATCAGAATGAGTCATCTTCCTCCAGAAATTACAGTTACAACTAGAAAAAGCTGTTATTAGCACAACATCACGTGTGAATGCTTTCTTGATGAATGATTGGACTGAAATGCTGAAAGATGGTTAAAAATGGTTGTTGAAGAAGTATTTATGAAGCTGAAGTGACAAGTTGAAGAATTTAAAGCTCAAATTGGAGTTAAAAGGTGCTGAAAGGGTGAAAGGTTTAGCTGAAATTCGCTCAAGATAATTAAACATGGCTGAAAATGGCTGAAATCTGCTTGTTGAAGTATCATCTGAAGTAATCATGAAGCTGAAGTGAACAGTTAAAGTATTTAAAGCTGAAACTGATTCTTTGAATGTGCTGAACTGGTGGAATGTAGAACAAATCTTTGTAAAGGGCAGAAAGAGCTGAAACAGAGCTGAATTGGCAGCTGAAACATAGTCCATCATGTAACCGAGCAGCAAAGGACATGATGAGAGGACAGACAGAGGAGGAGAGAGAGGAGGACATGTGGTCTGTTGTAACGAGAAGGACAAGGAGGAGACAGGAAAAAAGGATAGAGACATACCTGGACTCATTACAAGGACAAAACCAGGTGAGAAGTCCATAATCTGGATCAATAAAACTGAATGAATTAGGTCAAAGGTCAGCTGGCTCCTAACAGCTGAGAGAGCTCATTGGGTTGTCATGACGACGGCTCCGAACTCTGTTAACAGGCACACAGAGAGGAGACCAGAGCTGCACTGTTCCAATCACTCTGTGCACCTCCTGAACTACTCTTCATTAAGAGAAAACTGTACAAGATATCAAAATAATTTTTTTACCGTGAGCGCCAGGAGGGTCTGGGGAACGCAGGAATGTGATTTAATTTACTGTAATGTGAACTGAATTTAAATTGTGGCGAGTTAAAAACACATGAGAAATGCATTTTTCTCTTAGAATCCAGATTTGAATGGAAGTCTATGGGAGAAGAAGTAGACTTATCCTCGCTTGGAGAGGCATAGCTCAAAATCGGTAAATCCCAGCTCTGGCACGCTTGGTTCTCTCCGAAGCCACTCAGATTCCTCCGTTTTGATGTATAATCTATGTCTCTATGACGGAAACTGTAGGAGTTATGAAAGTTTGTTTTGAGTATCGGAACAGTCTGAAAAGTTAGAGTGGGGCTAGAGTGGGAGAGAGTGGAGTGAACATTCTAAAATTTATTGATTTTTAAACTGTCATATTTCAATAACGGTAAAAGATATCCATCCATTCCTCTTCTGCTACGGCTCAGCATTTAAATAACCTTTATCAGATTTGATGGTTTAGTCACAGACTTTTTAAGTGTTTTGCTTTTCTTTCACAAATGTGGGAATGAAATTGTGTAAAAATATATAAAACGGTGAAATTTCTCTAGCCTGGCCAGGCAGCTTTCTGGCAGTGTTGCCAACTTGGCGACTTTCTCGCTAAATCTGGCGACTTTCCAAACCCTCTTAGCGACTTTTTTTGTCAAAAGCGACTAGCGACAAATCTAGCGACTTTTACTGTAGTTATTGGAGACTTTCTGGTGTTTTGGAGACTCTTTGAAAGCACATGTTGTTCTGCAGTTACTGTCGTGAACGAGCAGCGTGTGCTGCAGGAGCCCCTCCCCGTCCCAAAGCACTCACACAGGCAGTCAGTCTCACAGTAGCTCGGGCAGAGGCTGCAGTCAGAGCAGCAGAGAGGAGACCCACACCGCTCCGCTTATACACTGAAAATGAATTGTGATGCGCAAAGGCGCCGCTGATCCCGCCCTGGTCTACAGAGCGGGATGTAAATGTTTTTTTCGCTGTCATACTAAAATAAATAATTGCAGTGAATAAGTCTAGTGAACACTGTTACATGGCTGAAGTTTTATACTCCATGTACAGTGATCCTCAAAACATCTTGTATCTGACTTTTTTGAAGTCAGGGCTTGGTGAGGTACAGTTGGCCATCAAGGCTTTTGAGGGTGAGCAGGTAGATCCTCCTAAACGTCTTGACAGCTTGGTTAACCTGATAAAGTCTGGGAGTAGCAGGGTGCTGAATCCAATAGCAAATATTGATGTGCTCAAAGAGCCAATTGATGGATACATCAGTTGTAGGCTTCTAAGTGCAGCATAAGGTTAGAAACTAAACTAAAAGTAAGAAAACTAAAAAAAAAAATAAAAAAAAAAAACTAACTCTGCCAAAGTGTCTCTTTTGTGTTACTTTGCCGGTCCCAAGCCCGGATAAAGGAGGAGGGTTAGACATAGAGCAATTCCACGCAACTTAACAGTCGTTTGGTTAAAATTGATATTCTAACAATTAACAATAAAGGACAAAATTGATTTATGTAATGTGGATCTCGACAAAGGTTATCAAAGCTTATTTTTAAAAGTAATGGCCTATTTCAATGACAAAAATACAAAACAAAACAAAAAAAAACAAACCAAGAATCAACAGAAAAAACTATTTGTAGTTTGTAATGGAAAATTTATACACATAACCCTTATAGTTTGTATTCTACACTTTGTATTGTTAAAAACCCTTGGCTTGTGGTTCACTCAGGGAGGAGAATGACTGTGTACCCAGATAAGAATTTAGTGAGCTTCCCCCTTTCACTCCTTAACATTTCCCTACAATGTTATCAGCTATGTAGAAGAATTTACTACAATGACCTTCGACCTCGATGTTATCAGCTCATGCTCTGGCTATATTAACCAAAGCACACATGTATCTGGAGACTCGCTCAGCCAAACCTCTTTGACTGTGTGTTTCTCATTGCTGATCAGCTCTTAATAAAACTGCTTTGTTTGATTCTCACTTAGTGTGTGATCTTTGACAATAAAATTCCACGACAAGTTCTAAACATATTTAGGGTGTTTTTGACTCTCCTTTTGTCTCTCCATGATGTTATTTCTTTCTCCTACAATGGCTGTTACATTACAGGCAAATGGCCAATTATGCAAATTAGGCGATGACGTCATTTAGCGACTTCTGGCGACTTTCAGGACAGCCAATAGCTACTTTCCTTACTGAGGAGTTGGCAACAGTGCTTTCTGGGTGCTCAGCCCCCCTAAACCTCTGATCCTAGAACCGCCCCTGGTTTACACCACCGTCCTCGCTGGTTTTCACTCTGCTTTCCTTATATGGCGGCATTTATTTTTCCAAATAAATCTGAAATGAATGCTGTTAATCTGTTGGATTATCTTGTCAGAGATTTCCAGAGAGAATGCAGGATAAATAACCCTGATAAACTTTCCATCTTAGTTAGGAGCACTCTTCCACATATAGTTGTGTCCCTTTGAAGCGATGAATTAAGAACACATTTAATTTTTTCTATATTATTTACATGCTCTTTTTCTCTTGTTTCTTTTTTTTTTTTTTTTTTTTTTAGTGATGCCTAAATATTTTACTTCAGTTTTAATTGTGATATTACAAACTGACTGAGCTGTTTGGTCATGTAGAGCAAATATCTCACATTTATCAGCATTTCATTTTACAGCTGGTGTCTTAGAAAACTGGTTCATAAATTCAAGAACAATGGGAATTTCTCTCTTATCTTCTAAAAACAATGTTGTGTCGTCTGCAAATTGGCTTATCAAAATGTTTCTGTCCAAAATGTTAATACCTTCAACCCCATTGTTTGTAAGACTGATAGCCAGCAGCTCAGCGACCATTATAACCAGCGAGGGTGAGGTGTTGCATCCTTGTCTGATCCCCTCTTGACTGGAAACCTCCGACATGTACCGGGCTCCAAAGCTACACAGCTGTTGATGTCATTGTGTAGCATATCAATTAGATCAATACATTTATTTCCAAAGCCAAATTCTGTGAGCGTTTCTAAAATGAAAGGATGTTCAGCTGAATCAAAGCTTTCTAGAAGTCCAGGAATAGAAGGTAGCCACTTACTGTAAACATGTCACTGTAGGCAGTGAAGTCCAGGACCAACCTGGTGTTATTGTAAATTATTCTTCCACCAAGGAAGCCAGATTGTGTTTCACTGATGATCTGATTTATACCGGTCTGAAGTCTTGCTGCAAGTTTCCTGATAAGAGTTTCTACTCTGTGTTTAGCAGTGTGATTGGTCTCAGAGTGTCCAGTAGTCTTTGTCCTTACCATGTGTTGGGATTAGTGTTATAAGCCCTTGTTTCATGCTTGGCAGTAATTATTTTTTCTATGCATGTGTTACAGCTGCCACTCATTGCCTCCACCTGGGGCTCATCCTGCAGGTTAACACCTGCCCTCTGTTGCCTGTTTGGAGTCGGCTGGTACTGTCACACCTTCGCCTTCACCCGCCTGATTGGATTACTGCTGGTCCAATCCCTGCTCCTGCTGCCTTCCACCAGGAAGTAAAAGACTGCTGCGACCGCTCAGTCAGTAGCAACTGTTTGCACAGACAGGCTGCCCTTGGCTTGTGAACTTGATTGTGACCGTGTGCTTAGTTGGTGGTTTTGAGAAGCAAGATTAGTATTTGTTTCCAACAGCGTTAAAACTGTTTGGCTTTTGTGTTCTTCGTTTTGCTGACTGACAGTCTTGTTTTTTGTTATCTTTGTTTGGTGTTTGGTATTACGTAAAGCCCTTTTGGCTTCTCTTTCAGTTGTATTAGTTAAAGTTGTTAATTAGTTAGGTGTTAAAGTTAGAATATGCTGGGCTAGGTTAGTTTTGTAATTGTAATTGTATGTAGAATTTTATATCAGCATAGCTACTGAAACTGCTTCACTCTTCGTTAACTTAGATTAGTAGACCAGTTTCCGTCATCCCGTTTGGTTATTTCTGGTTTTTGCTTTTAACTGGCTGATTTTGAGTTAGACCATAGCGGTAATTTTTTTGTTTTTGCTTTGAGCAGCTTCGCTAACCCCAACACTTTTCATTTACCACCATTTGTTTGTTCTCCATTTCCACTTGTTCCAATAAGATCTGTTAGCTTACGTCATGAACATCTGTCTGCAGTTCTCTTCTTTTGTTACGCCTCTCATACCACTGAACTGGGTCGTAACAGCATTCCTGTATTGCATGAAATATAAGGAGTCTAACGTCATTCCAAGATAATTTATAAAAGTCTGCTGTAAGACTGTCACGACCAGGGGATTTGTTGGATGCCAGTCATAACAACTTCATCTATAAAACAATGAGTTAAATTTTCCGGTTCAGTTTTACAAAAGGTACGTTTGTTATCAATGTCTCGAAACCTTGAGATAAATGTGTTAGATCGGTTTAAGTTTTGTAGTTTCTTTAAGTGTAATTCTCTGATTCTGTTTAAGATACAGAATTTAAAAGGAACGAGTCATGTTTTATGCCAATTCATATCCCTAAAACGAGCATCCCAACAGGATTTCCCTCTCCATGTTATTTTCCCAGCATTATAGAAACATTCTCTGATATTTATTTTTGCATTTTTTTACTTAAGATGTCAAAACCATTTATTTAAAGTGTGTTCTATTAGTAAATGATCTTAATCAGGTTTAGGAAATAAAGTTTTAACTACTGCTGGACAACTATAAAAATTTTAATCATGATTAATTGCATGACATGGTTCAATTAATTGTGATTAATTGCATTGTTCTGTGCAAAATGTCTCTTTCCTTTAAAAGAAGGCCCACGGCGCAACATCATGCCGGGGAGCGGAGCGCATCAGAGACCCGTTTAAAGACAATGGACTGCGGCCACACCGGTGAGTCACCCCGCCTGACAGATCCCCATCCGAGGACTGAGCCGGGAACTACGGCTACTAACCGCGAGGCTATGGGTGGTGGTGTGGGCTTTGGCTGTTGGTCGGCAGACGGAGCGGCAGCTAAAGCGGGGCGTGCTAAACTCGGTGGGGGAAAAGACAACATGCTACAAATGCGCTCAGATGGCTCTGACTGTCATGCTGCACAAAAACAAAAGCAACATTTATTCTTCCAAACTGTCAATCACGCTCATGTGCTCTGGGACGTAAAGTGTAGGGAATACTAGGCGGTCAATTAAACATACACAGCCTTATTTCCACATACGATCAGATCTCTGCACTTCTGCTGGACTCAAACTTGGACTATCTCTGTTTAACAGAACCATGGCTTCAGAGCAATATACCAGCTAATATGATCGACATTGCTGGGTATCAGTGCTTTAGAAAGGACAGAAACACAGGCAAGGGGGTATTAATATACATCAAAGACAAATTTAAATGTCATTTAGTTGAACTGAATACCCCACAGGAATGTCTAGCCTTGAACGTAATTTTATCACCTACTGTGAACTTTAATGTTGTTGTCCTCTATAATCCACCTTCACATACTGTTACCTTTTATGATGAATTAAGTTAAGTAGTGACGCAACTTGACTCTTATAGAGAGACAATATGGTACGGTGACTTTAATATCAATTGGTCTGACAAAAACTGTAAACAAAAACTAAAAGCACTTATGACACATTTCAATTATCAACAGATGATTAAAGGTCCGACAAGGAAAACCAGACAGACTAAGACCCTCATTGACCCGGCATTGACTAACAAACCAGAACGTATAACAAGGACTTATAATCTGATAACAGGAATCTCGGACCACAACATGACTGACTGTTAGGAAACTGACTAGAAACCTGCAGTATTTTGGTAAACCTGTTAATGAAAAATTAAAATGCATTATTTCAAAATCTAAAACTGTACAATTTGAAAGAGAAGTCACTAACATAAACTGGGAACAGATTACGGCTCTAGATGATGTAGAGGAGTGCGGTAATTATATGACAGCAGCCATCACAGGACTAAAAGAAATTTACAAAGCAGATAAAATCTAGACAAAAAGAATTCACTGTAGCCTGGATAAATAATGAAATACACAAACTGATGAAGCGAGATTTGGCTCTGAAAACATCACAACGTTCAAAACTTAATACTGACCTTTTGATTTACAAAAGCCTAAGAAATAAAGTAGAACTGGAACTGTACAAACCAAAAGCAACATTTTACACCCAGGTAATTGACAATGTTAAGGGTAGCAATAAAACTAAATCTATATCTAAAGTCATTGAAAAAGTTGTAGCAGCACAATTGATTATTTAGCAGGCAGACAGCTCCTCCACCCACAGCAGTTTGGTTTTAAACCAGGTTGTTTAACTAAATTAGCAAACTGCTGTTTAATTGAAAATGTAAGAAGTCCCTGGACAAGGGCAATGTGGTGCGAGCTATATTTATCGACCTTAAAAAGGCTTTCGATTGACTGCTTATTCCATTACAGGTCGCAGGTGAGCTGGAGCCTATCCCAGCATTTTAACAGGTGAGAGGCAGGGTACACCATGGACAGGTCACCAGTCTGTCGCAGGGTCCACACTAGAGATGGAATTTTTGGCTCTTTGAAGGGAGCCGGATCTTGAGGAGCCGTTCCTTTCAAAGAGCCATTCAAAAGACTGGCTCGTTCTCACAATATCATACAAACTTCACAATATATAAGAATGACAAACAATCAAAATATGTACCTATATAAAATTCATTATACAAGATAAAAAAATTATAGGAGAAATATAGATGAAAAAGGATAAACCTGAGCAGTCAGTGTAAATTCTATTAAATGTTTTAGATAGAACTCACAGTATTTGTTTCCAAACATAACTCTCTGCCCATAGATGCTTCACATGAATGGAGTGTGTTGGACATCACACTTCTATGTCACACATGTTATTTATTTTATTTTCATTTTACTCAACTGTACTACTTCTTATTTACTTATTTATTCATTTATTTATTCATTCAGTCATTTTCAGCTGGAAGGGGGTGAGGGGAGATTGGGCTTGGTGTGTGTGTGTATATGTGTGTGCGTGTGACTGTGTGAAAGATTTTATTGAGTGTTTTTATTCTTATGTTTTTAATCATGTAAAGAACTTTGTGCTACCTATGGCATGAAAAAAAACCCATTACAGTTTGCATACCGTAATGGGCTTGGGGTTGAAGATGCCATCATATACCTGCTTCAGAGAGCCCACTCTCATCTGGACCAGTCAGGCAGCACTTTGAGGGTCATGTTCTTTGATTTCTCAAGTGCTTTTAATACGATTCAGCCTGCTCTGCTGTGTGAGAAGCTGCAGAAATTCCAGGTGGATCCCTCCACAACCACCTGGATTTACGACTACCTCACAAACAGACCACAGTTTGTGAGACTGAAAGGTTGTGTGTCTGAGATGGTGGTCAGCTGCACTGGAACACCACAAGGGACTGTACTTTCACCATTTCTATTCACGCTGTACACCTCAGACTTCCAGTACAACTCTGAGTTCTGTCATCTGCAGCAATACTCTGATGACTCAGCAGTTGTTGGGTGTATCAGTGATGGACAAGAAGCAGAGTACAGAGAACTGGTCGGTCAATTTGTGAAATGGTGCGGTGACAATCATCTCATCTTGAATACCAAGAAAACAAAGGAGATGATTGTTGACTTCAGGAGGAACAAGAACACACATAGAAGTGTTTCCATCATGGGAGAGGAGGTGGAGGTGGTGGAGGAATACAAGTACCTTGGAGTTCAGCTGGACAACAGACTTGAGTGGAAAAGCAACACTGAGTACATTTACAAGAAAGGTCAGAGCAGACTCTACTTCTTAAGGAAGCTGAGATCTTTTAACGTCTGCACCAAAATGTTGCAAATGTTCTACAGGTCTGTTGTTGAAAGTGCAATCAGCTTTGCAGCAATCTGCTGGGGCAGCGGCATCAGAACCAGAGACTTGAAAAGAATTAACAAACTGATCAAGAAAGCTGGTTCTGTGCTTGGAGTAACTCTGGAGCCGCTGGAGTTGATCATCAAAAAAAGAATTCTGTACAAGCTGACGAAGATAATGGAAGATCCTTCACACCCTCTACACAACGCCGTGACGAAGCAACAGAGTGTGTTCAGTGGGAGGCTTGTTCAAGTCCGATGCAAGACAGAGAGACACAGAAGATCCTTCCTTCCAGCAGCTATCAGGCTGAAGAACAAAGCCCTTAATTAATTAATGTGATTGTTTTTTTTAAAAAAAAAAAAAAAAAAAAAAATAAAAAAAATTACTACTACTACAATATTGAATTTCCCTTTGGGATTAATAAAGTATTTTTCATTCATTCATTCATTCATTCAAAAGCGCTTTGTAAATAAAGTTTGATCTGATTTGATTTTAAAAAAAATTAAATTAAAGAAAAATTTGTATATACATTTGTATATAAAAAGAATGGCTCACAAATGAACGGCTCACAGCTGTGAATCGGTTCCCATCGTTCATTTAAAAGAGTCGTTCAAAAGAATCGATTCATTCATGAACGTCACATCTCTAGTCCACACAGAACAGAACCCACACATACACGGGGAGAACATGCAAACTCCAGACAGAAAGGCCACCACCCCCCAAGGTTCGAACCTCCCCCAGCTGAGGCTCAAACTGGCGACCTTCTTGCTGTGAGGTTGCTGTGCTAACCACCGTGCAGCCCACTAAAAATTATGGACAAAATTCCAATCCGCCATCATCATTGTATCATCATTAAATAATATAATCAAATGAGCTTTGAGAGCTTTAGCAATATTTGTTTCATCAAATTAATTCACAAATGTATTAATTGTTTTGCACCTGAGCCACTAAGTACATTTACTGAGAGACAAAACAGCAACAGATTCACCAGAAGTTCCACAAATGACAACTGTAAAATCCCGTACTGCAGGACTAGCTTTGGACAGACAGTGTTCTCTGTTAAGAGCTCTAAGCTCTGGAACTCACTACCATCTGACATTAAGACCAAACCTGACGCTAAAAGATTTACTTCCAGGCTTAAGAACTGGCTAAAGACAAACCAGGACTGTACTAATTTTTAAATACTGTAATTTCCTGTGTGGGTGTTAAATGGGTGGGATTGTTGTATGCGCTGATAACTGAAGACATTGTTTTATTTATTTATAGTGTTTTATTGAGGGGTGAGACATGTGAACATCCCATGTTGTATTTGTGATGTTTTATTGTTTTGTATTGTAGTGTGTATAGTCACTGTTGTCTGTGTTTTGTGTAAAAGCCTAACTAGGGACGGGCATTGAGAATTAACCTTGGCTAAAATGCTGTCGTGTGTGACATGATTCATGAAACATACTTGTCCCTACCAAATAAATACATTTTGATTTGATCTGATAAAAAAATGCAGTAAATTTTGGTTTACAAACACTACATCAGGGGTCTCCAACCTGCGACTCTGGAGCTGCAAGTGGCTCTCTGGACCTTCCACAATGCCTCTAAATACGTGGCTAAAATATTCTTGTCATTAGGTTGGAAACTATGGACATTGTTGTTTTTACTTTACATAATTTTCCACAAATATCTACATCCCTTAGAAGAAAGTCTGTCTATTCTCTTTTTTACAAGTTTGATGTTTTTCTTTATTTTAAAACCGATAAATGGAAATAAAAACGTGACTGAAGATGGGTTTAGCTTTAACTGTCATGTGACTGTTGCATGTTCTACTAGTTTAGCAGCAACCTGTGCACACATGTACTATGAAGAAAAAAGTTGTGGTGTAAGAGACCTAAATCAGAGACACACAAACATCTGATATTCATACAAACAGCTTCCACAAGTTTGTTTCTCATGAATAAAAAATCTTTTTAAACTTTTAGTTTGATGAATCCTGACCTGAGAGTTTCCAGTTTGCAGTCTGGACTCTTCAGTCCACCACACAGCTTCTTCAGTCCTGAGTCCTGCAGGTCGTTGTTACTCAAGTCCAGTTCTGTCAGACTGGAGGACTGGGAGCTGAGGACTGAGGACAGAGGTCCACAGCTTCTCTCTGAGAGACCACACACACTCAGCCTGGAGAGAAAGTTACAGAGAAAATGTAAGACGTGAAAAGACTGAATCAGCAACGCTTTATTGTTGCTGAGTCACATTCTACGTATAAACACATGTCTGTAAGTCTGTGGTTTCTATCAAGAGAAATAAAATACACAGAATGATCCTACGGAAGCTGAGAGTGGTCACGCTCATGTTTTTTTAACACTTCCTGCCAAAAACAACACTGGCCGGAGAAAACCCACGCAGAGATGGAGAACATGCGTCAGACGTTTTCTGTAATCTTTACTCCTGTACCCAGACAACCAAAACACGTCCCATTCTCCTTCAAAAAAGACATCTTCTCTTCTTGTGTCCTTTTATCCAAAAGAAGGCAAATATCCAAAGAATGACCAGCTCCACAAAACAAACTAACAAGTTCTTCTCTCCTTTATTTACAGGTTCCACTCTCTTCTGAACAGATGTTACAGTTGTGGCAAAACTACTGCTTCTAGTTTCTGAACCAATTTGAGACTCGACCATTTTCAGTTCTTTTCTCCTCATTCCAGGTTCATCTTGGATATCTCCAAAAAAGATGGTTGCTTGCTTTCTTGTTTTTCCACAAACTCCACAATATATTGAAACATGACTCTATAGCAAAACTTCTCCTGTATATCACAAACCGTGCTTCTCCACTGATCCCGCAACTTATAAGGAAGCTGTTTTATAATGGTTTACATATTTGATGGAACATTTAAGTCACTCAAAGAATTTCCCATGGAATTGGGACATTCTTGTAACAAATAACTACAGGCTTGTAAAGCTTTGATGTCTTCTGCTTTAACCATTGGCCAGGAAAGCACCTTATCAATGTAGGCAGAAGCTATTTTGAATGGATCACCAAAATGCTGTTGAAGTAGTGACTTTGCCTTTGAATATCCCTGAGAAACAGGCAAATGTTGACAACGTCGGACTAAATCTCTGGGTTGACCCTTCATATACTGCTCAAGGTAATACAAACAATCCTTCTGGCTTTGAGTTCTTCCTTCCATGTTATGTTCAAAAGCTCTTATGAATGTTTGGTATTGCAGGGGATCACCATAAAAACCTGTAGCTCTGGTTTAGGTAAAAGAAAAAGCGACTGGTGTTCAACCAATAAAGATGTTATTTCATTCTGCTTTTCCAGAACTGTGAGGAAACGTTGATCTGTGTTGCTCTCTAATGCAGATACAGATGAGTCAGGAGAACTATGTGTAGCTGTTTGATGTAAAGCACCATTTATGTTATAGGTAGACCGGCCCCAGTCACAGCAGCAGGAAACCCAACATTATTATTTATCTTTGGTTTCACAGCAGCGTAACTGAGAGAAAGGACATCATCTTCAGCCTCTGCAGCCAATGGTTGCGTGTTAAACTCAGGTACAAATGTTGCAGCATTAGCATTCAACTGTGTTTTCTTTCCTCTTTTCAGTTAGCTGTTCATCCCGTCTGCAGAAACATGACACACAAGAACCTTCCGACGCCTTTAACACACTCACTTTAGCCATAGAAGCAGCCAGTTCCATGTCTAAATCTAGCTCCTCCTTCTTTCTCCGTAGCAACTCCTGCTGCTCCTCTAAAACATGCTTTTCTTTCAGCAGTCTCTGATGAGCCAAAAGAGCGGCTGTCAGTCTTTAATCGAGCTGATGATGTTGTGGAGGAAGCGGACTTGCTTACCACTGTACTGCATCTCTTTGTTCTACTAGACACATTAGAAACGCTGTCATCTGGTCTAATGTCATCTATTACATTTTCAATATTAC
The DNA here is from genome assembly GCF_017639745.1 of Melanotaenia boesemani. Taxonomy (NCBI): domain Eukaryota; kingdom Metazoa; phylum Chordata; class Actinopteri; order Atheriniformes; family Melanotaeniidae; genus Melanotaenia; species Melanotaenia boesemani. The sequence goes on along the minus strand of NC_055683.1, from coordinate 10,608,636 downwards.
TCATCATTCCTCTTTATCATTGGAAACATTGGATCCTTGACATGATGAACCAACAGCACCACTGCAACAGGTTCTTTTGTCACCTCCAACAACCATTTCTTTGTTTCAGCCACAAAAGCTATTTTATGTTATTTAACACTATCAAACCACGTATTTTACTTTTCTTGTTCTTCAAGAGGAAACATAGGAACTTCCATAGCATGAAGATAATCTGCCTCATTATACAGACTTGATATATTTTCAAGACATGACTGTATTTTTCCAACATTATCAGCACTTTGCATAAGATCTGTAATTTCTCTTATTGCACCTTTGATCCTTTTTACCTTTGCTTGATGTTTTTCTTGGAGCCTTTAACTTTATTTTCAAAAGCTTTAGCTGTAAGTTTTGTTTGTCTCTTCCCAAGTGTTTCATTTAACTCCATTTTTCATTCACAAAATATCCAGTAACCACAAAAATATTTGCTAATTTCCAACTATACACAGCCTTTATTTATTTATCTATTTATTTATAACTTATGTTTCTACATATACAGTGCATTATTTTTGTTTAATTCCCCTCTACCTCTTCTCCAGGACTATAGTAAACTCAACCCTAGTCTTCTGTGCATACTAGCGGTGGGTATTTATGTACCCAAATACCGATAGCCTCGAACCAGACTGACCGTCTTAGAACCAGAACTACGGCAGCATTCCCAAACGCAACGCTTCAGCCGCTTGACACACGAACAAAAACACTCACAAAATCCCAAAATAAACAAACCTGTACAATCACCTTATGTGAAAGTACCGCTCAGCCTAACAGGAAAACAAAAACATCCTTTATTAAAAAACAACCATAAATGTTCTCAAACACACTGTGTGTATGTCGTTTTATAACAACGGCTACGACAGCAAACAAACAGCAAATTGTGAATGAATGGGCTTTACGAGACTTCAATGCACGTTCACGTCTACCGCTCACAACTTTAAAAGCAAACTCAAACATCCAGGGTTGTACCGATAATACCATTAAATCTGCTTCAACAAGTAGGCGAATATCTTCTGTTAACAAGATGCTTTTTGTTAACTAAATAACAGAATAATCTCCGTTGACGGATAAGTTACTAGTTAACATTTTTTCTCTTGACAAAAATTATTTTCTGTTGACAAATAATTACTTTGTATTGACAAAATATTGCAGCGCAGCAACTTAAATTTGAACCCAATCACCGCGGCAGGATAAGACATGAGGATTTGTATCAAAGACGCGTCACGCTAAACCAGTGCACTTGTCACGATGTTTTATTTTTCTTTATCCGTGTTACAATAGTAAGAAACAAGCACTTACTTCAACTGATGAGCTTCAAGTTGTACAAGGATATATCAAACGGTGCATTTTGATGACGGTTAATAGAAAATATCTCCCTAAGCTCACCGTGCCTCCATGCTCCAGGTCCAAACCAGACACAGGTGAGCGTACCCATTAATGAAGACAACACACCCACAATCACCGGTGATGTCACCACACATGTGCACACACACATTTTATGGGAAAAATAAATAACCTGACATATGGCTCCCAGAAAGGATGCTACCGTGGAGAGGGTTGTAGTGAGAAAGGCAAAAAATGATGAAAAGACAACCTAAAAATGTTTAGAACAGCAAAAAAAAAAAAAAATAAAATAAAATAAATTCTTCAGTCAATATTTTCTTTGTTTTTAAAGTTTAATTTTAACAAGTGTAAATTGTTTTTTTAATTAGGATGTTACAACACTTAACTTTTTAAATGTGTATGTCCACACTCTTCATTAATAAACATTAATATGTGACGGTAAGCCAGCGCGGGATCAACCAGCAGCAGCTTTGTACGTTTCATTTCCAGCCTGGAAAGAACATTTTCATCATGACAGCAGATGTGGTGAACTATTAGCAAATCAGCTCAAACAAAAGCAGGAAAAACAACCATCTCCAACATTAAGGACTCAGCAGGAAAGCCGACCCAGATACCCGAAGAGATTAATAACATGTTTAAAGAATTCTATGCAAACTTAAACTCATCTGGGAAAACAGATGAGGAAAGAATGAAGTTATTTCTAAACAACATCAACCTACCACAGTTAAATGAAGACCAAGTTAACATGCTGGACTCACCAATAACACATGAAGAACTTTACACTGCTCTTAAACATCTGCCTAATAACAAAGCACCAGGACCCGACGGCTTTCCTGCTGACTTCTACAACATTTCTGCTCATTCTAGCTCCCCTAGTTTGCTGAGTCATGTCTGAAATACAACATAATTCCAATATACCAGAAAACATGAATAAAGCTACAATCTCATTCATTTTAAAACCCAACAAAGATCCAACATGACCAGCTAGCTATCGTCCTACATCTCTCCTTAATGTAGACTTAAAATCATCACAAACTGGCTCATAGAGCTGAAAATATAATCTCACCTATCATTCACCCTGATCAAATCGGTTTCATTAAAGACACACACTCATCCAACAACACACGTAGACTTCTTAACCTTATAGACTGCTCAATATCACAACAATCCAAAACCATTATAGTCACACTAGACACAGAAAAGACATTCGATAGAGTTAACTGGTCATTTCTCATTTCTACATTGTAAAAATTTGGCTTTGTGGAATCATTTATTAACCAGTCAGGCTGTATGTCCAGAAGACACATAATAAACAATATCAGGCTTGTGCTGAACGTTCTTGATCCAGAAATAGTAAATGATAACGGTTTTATGTTATTTATAGACTTTTATAAGGCCTTTGATACGGTGGAGCATCAATTCATTTTACAATCTTTAAAAACTTTTGTTTTGGGGATGACTTCTATTCAGCTATCGTCACTCTATAAAAACAGTAACAGCTTTATTAAATTAAAAGCTGGTAAATCCCCAAGATTCAGTTTATCTAGAGGTATTAGACAAGGCTGTCCTGCCTCTCCACATCTTTTCTGTTAGTTGTTCAACCCAATCTGGAATAAAATACCTCTACATTTTAAAAATCTGTGGCATTGGTTCCTTTTTAATGTGTAATTATCATGTTGGTAAAATCCACTCAAACTGTCGGCTTTCATCACCAAGCCTTCTTATCATGGTCACTTATCTATAAACACAACTTTCCACCACACACACACTATATCTGGAATAACAAGGACATCTTATATAAACACAAACCACTTTATAGAAAACTGGTTTCATACCAGTATTATACTGGTAGATCAGCTGTTTAACAACGAGGGCTTCTTTTAACTTATGAAGAATTTCTGTATAAATACAACATCCCTGTAACGCCTGTGGAGGACGCCAAGATGTTTGCAGCTATCCCCTCTGGAGTGTGTATGCTTTGTAAACACCAACAGAGGATTGATACCAGTACACACCCCTGCTGTCTCCTCTTCATCCTCCTGTAGGGAAGGTCTGTCTGTCCAGTTATTCCAGAAATAATAATAGATCAGGAAGAACATTATTTCTAAAGAATATTCTATCATTACCTTGTGCTGTTTGTCAGTGGAACATGTTTGTGGATGATGTGCCATGGAAGCAGGTTTGGCTAATTCCTAATAAATCTCTGATCACTAATAAAAGGAAAGAAATCTCCTTCAGGCTCGTCCATAGCATTTACCAGCTAAAGTCTAGATTCAGAACAGATTTACATGAAATATTCATATACTTTGCAGTTTTAGTAAAAACTCTCCTGAAACGATGGTCCATTTATTTTGGTCTTGCCCAGCTGTAAAAGTGTTTCAGTAAAAGATCTGCAGTCTGATTCAGGATGAAATTGATGATCTTTTTGCTTTATGTGGAAGGATGTAGTGCTTGGTCTTGTAGCGAAGGATCTGCACAACAGTCCTAGTGTGAACTTAATTAATCTCCTTATTATTATGGCCAGATTTCATGTTCATAAGTGTAAATTTACAGGTAGGAAACCAGGCTTCATTTCTTTGTTTGATTAATTCAAACATTACATCTTCTCTATACATTATTCTAAAAAACAAAAAGCAGTTAAAACTGTATGTGTGTGCAGGATGTTTAATATGTAGACATAGTCTTTAACCCCCAGTATGTCTTTTTTCTTTTTCTTTCTCACTTCTCTCTGTTCTCATGTTGAACTAATGTTTCTACATTTAGATACAATAAGTTTTCTTTACTATTTACATATTTAAGTTGTTTATTTCCTGTATTCAGATGCTTTATTTTATTATATAGACAACTGTATTTATTGTCTTTGTAAATGCTTCACGTGTAATAAAGTAGAAATAAAAAAAAAGTAAGCCAGTGTCCTGCTTCTGGTGCCTCTGGTCCGGCCTCTGGCCGCCATCACAACCGGCTCATACACCAACAAACAGCCTGCACAGAGCAGCAGTTTTTACTCATTATTAACCTCTTTATCTTTTTTTATTCATCTATCTACATCAACTGTACACTATTCATTCTCTTTTTAGTGAACAATTATGAATTAAATCAGGTTCCAATCATGTTTAAAATGATTAATTAAATGACCGTCTCTCAATAACTCCACAGCACACTCTTATATACCTCTGGTTGGTTTTAAACATTGTTTTAGAAGCATAATGACACACATAACAATCATACATCCACAAAATGAGCAATTAGCCGTGGTCGGCAGCAGCTAGCATGCTATGCTAGGCGCTAACTGTTATCTCTCACCGGAGTTTTCTCTCCACAAAAACACAATAACACGGTGATGTCCGGTAACTCAGAAACCTCCTCGTGGGCGTAGATACCTTCTGGAATCAATAATTCCACATGAAATGAAGCTTTAACCACTCTTCATCCAGTTATTAGCATTAGCATGCTCTCTCTCAGATGAAGTGTGTTCTCATTGGCATCAGTGCAGAAGAACTAAAAGCGCCCTCTGCTGGTAAAAATAGAAACTACAACTACAAACTCATTCTAACAGCAGCTATAACTCAGTGGTTCTCACACTTTTTCTACCTGCCCTCCTTTTAGAGAAATAAACCTTCCATCTCTTTAACATTATATATGAATTTGATGAATCCTGACCTGAGAGCTTCCAGTTTGTAGTTTGGACTCTTCAGTCCATCACACAGCTTCTTCAGTCCTGAGTCCTGCAGGAAACCACACACACTCAGCCTGGAGAGAAAGAGGGAGATAAAATTATGGAGAAAGTTTTACACACAGTTAGTGCATGCACCAACCTGTGTATAGCCTGCTGCAGTCACTCCTTAGCTTTTCCTGTTTCTTTAACTTTTAACCAGCTTTTTGTCTTAATTGTTACTTTCTAGATTTTACTTTTCATTGAAGCTGCACCCACTCCTACAGGCTGGTTGAGATTTTTTGCCATTCATTTAACTGCAGGACTGTTCCTGTCATTGAGTCAAGGGACTGCAGCACTTTTTCATGCTGCTCTGATTGTTTATTCCAGATGTCAGCTGATTGTCCTGCAGCCAGCTGCCTTATTGGCCAGAATAATAGAAATTCCTGCTGTCAACACAGAGGCTGCAGAGGTGGAATGAAGACGAGGAACAAGAGAGCTGGGTTGCCGTGATCCACCTCTCACCATGGAGAACCCAAAATCACAGGTCAACAAGATGGATGAGCGACATTAAAGGGAGAAAATACACTTTTTAAAAATTTAGAGATGTCATTGTGAGGTGACCTTTCTGGTTCGAGAAGCCGTTTTGATGTAAAATACCTGAAGGGGGTGATATTACTAAATGGTTGGGAGACAAAAAAAAAAAAAAAAAAAAAAGGGGGGCTCTGGATGCCGACTCAGATCTGCACATTCTGTGAGGTTTTTAACTCAATGTCAGGATCCTAGTGATGGCTCACGTCCATGGTCTGATACAGGTTTACTAATGAAAACACAAAACGCTGCATATGGACCTCCAGTAGGAACCTATAACCTCATCCAAACATGGAGCCCAGAATTCACTGACTCTTAGCAAATGGCTGCTACATCTGCCACCAAATACAGTCACATGCAAGGCTTTTACTAAAAAGTGGAGGTTTAACTTCTAGCATGACTAGGTTAATTTGCTTTATTCCAGTTGTAGTTTCAAGCGTTCTTTTTGATAGAAAGAGTTTTCTAGAAGCTGTAATTTTAACTTCTGGTGTAAATCCCATCTCAGTAATAATAACCTGGACATTTAAAAAGAAATTCTAGTCTGTGTGTCTGTCAGACTAGTTTTGAACCATATGTTGTGTGTTGGTCTACGGCTACAGGTCTGTATCTTGGTTCTGTCTTGTTATAATCTCACTGCTCATGTTTAGGTCTGTGTTGTGTAGCTGTCCTTTGTTTATATAATTATTTAAAATAAATAAGAAAATGATGTCAGAGGTAACGGTGCTAGTCTAAAGTCAGAAGGAGTATTGTGTTAGCTTAATGTGTTTCGTAGAGCTGTGGCTGCACCTGAATATTCACGGTTTCCATGGAGGGTTTCCAGATGCTGTCAGAAGCAGCACTGCTAGCGGTAAGAGGAAAGGAAGAGGGCTCGGCATACTAGTAGATAAACTATGTCAATCTGGCTCAAATCTCCATCAGAAAGCACATTAGTTGTACAGACATTGAAACCTTTGATATTTGAGTTTTATTGATATTTAGAGTTTTCTCATGTTATAATGTTGACTGTTTATGTTCCTTCCTCTGCTTTCCCCCCCATCTGCACATGACCTGAGGGGTATTGCACGAAACCAAGATAAGGGATTAAGCCGGGATATGTTGGTTATACTGGCTGAATTTAGCCCTAAGTCAGTTGCATGAAAGCAGCTCAAACTAATCCCGGCCAAGTTACTGTGGTGATTTATCCGCTGCAGTTAGCCTGCTCCAGACCAGGCTAACTGCTCAGGCTAAGATTAATCCTAGCGAGTCACCTGCATGTCCAACGTCAATTCTATGAGGAATTAATGTGTTTTAGAGCATGTCCATGGTCTTCCTAAGTATGGCGCGTCATTTTAATCATCCAGTATTAAAATATTACATATACAGTCACTGTACATTTAATCGAAATCTGTTCGTAATCGCAACAGCCTTTTTATATGGATTCGAGTTGTAGTATTATTCTATTCTATTCTACAGTCATTTAGCAGACGCTTTAATCCAAAGCGACTTACATTTGAGAGTAAGAACAACACAAGCATGAATTCAAACAAGATGGGACGTCATAATTAAGTGTTAGTCAGACCGCTTTTGAGTCCAGTTAGACCCAGGTGCTGTCGTGTAGTGCTAATGCAGTGCATATAATTTTTTTTTTTAGTCATTTTATTTAAATACAGGATCACGATTTCATCACACAATATCAACTTGGTCATTAGTGCATGATTTCATCAGGCCAAGTGTTATATTGCTATGCTAATGAAGACTGCTCGTCAAATTGCTGTCAGAGGTTTTATAAATATGTGTTTTATTGCATTAATTGAGATTACAAAACACAGCGGATGAGGTTACAAAGGTGTATTCAAAGAAATCCGTGACGAGGGCAATGTAGAATATTCAGGTCCAACTCCCCTTCACCTGTTCCCTCTTCATAATGGCTTGCCCTTTTTTGGAGGATGTGCTGGACGAGGAAACCCGCATCCTCAGAAGAGCATTCATCCGGGTCCTGCTACACATTTTCTATTAGCACCACATCCCTGACTTCATATCCTTCATGGTATAAATAAGCAGGCCAATCCCATAAAACTGACATGCCTCAAGCCTTCTGGACTCCACTGACACAGTCTCCTCATCTGCAGACGTGCATTCTGCAGCTGCAGATGTGCCTTCCCCCTGCTGTATACATGCAGCAAGAGGACTCGGATTAAGATTTCACAGAACATACCAAGCCTGTGATTTCGAGACACTGTACTAACCGGATCATCTTCTGGTGGCTCCAAAAGTGTAATTGTGTCCCAGACACTGCAAGGTTATCCAAAGTCAGACACTATATTATGTTTGATTGTGTTCCATGTGTAGTAGAATTGCAGTACGTGATGTACCTTGTATGAAGCGGACAGTTTCTGTGGCTGGGACAGAGTCAGTTATTGTCCCTCCCTGGATCCCCTCCATCACTGGCCTCCCTTTATTTAAATGGAGTGCCAGTTCCTCTGCTGGAGTCACATCCTGGCTTGGTGGGCCGCCCCCTGTGCCAGTTCTATAGGCCTTTTTTAAACTGCTACAATCATACAGACATTGAACATGTCAGCAGACACCTCATCTATTCACCTCATTTGTTCACGGTTATCTACTTTGGAGTCACTTACCAGCCTGCAAAATGTTCTTATATTTTGTCCTTTATGAAGGACAGAAAGATAAAATAGATAAAAACGTTACATGAGGAAAATAGATTAAATGACACATTGTGGATAATTGTTTGCACCTAATCATACTCTACATTTCCTGAGTAACATGCACCTGCTTGTCACTCTTAAAGTATACAACAGTTAGTGGATTTGAAAAGTAACTCCTTTAATTGTAGCCTAATTATGACAGTTCCAGTGGAGCACTGTTTATTAATTGTACAGTTTTTGACCACTTACGCATTGAGCCGGTCGGCTATTGTCTGCCAGGCTCTCTCGCGTTCTTTACTTATGGTATTGGTATTGCCTTTTTTCCTTATAATATCCTTAACTTCGTCAGAGAACTCCGTCAGGAGTTGTTGTTCAGCGGCCGTGACGTAGGACGTGCGACTTTTATCCATTTCCCCATCGGTGATTCTGTGAGCGATCGCGAGGTCTGCTTCAGTATGCAGTGCACACGCACTTATCCCAGCTATCTTCACCTGGCTTAACCTAGCCGCACCTTCTCATCCTGGCTCAGCAAACGTGCAACCAATTAAGCCAGGATAGGCCGCGCAAGCTAGGTCAAGCTGGGCTTGCTTAATTATCCTGGATTTCTTTATTCTAGTTTCGTGCAATACCCCTCTGGTCCTCTCTGCCGTAGCCTGCTTACAAACACAACACTGGAGTGTATTTATTACAATCTCAGGTACTGTCGACCACGTCACCGTGTAAAACAAACTCTCCATATCCTCGTGGCTTAAAGCACTACAGACACACAACACGGAGTATACACATCATGCCGACCCTGGAGAGACTGGAACAGTTCTGATTAGTAACCAGGACTTGGAGTTGAGGACATCAGTATCTGCTGAACTGGGGCCCCTCAGGGAACTGTATTCTCTCCCCTGCTCTTCCCCCTCCACACCACGGATTTCAACTACTGCACAGAGACCACTTCATAAGTTTCCTGATGACTCTGTGGTATTTGGTCATGAGGATGAGGAAAGGAAGAACTGGACTTCAATGATGTGCCTGTAAAAGTACCTCGAGACAATTTTTTATACTCAGGTCCAGTTTTATCAGCCTGGTGGACTGGAAGCTGAGAACTGAGGACAGAGCTGAACATCCTTCATCTGAGAGGAACATTCACTGAGTCTGAAGAGAAGGAATCGAACAAAATGAATAATATTTGTATTAAACTTATGTTACATTTAATGTTTATGAACAGCTAAAATACATTCCTCAAAATAACAAATCCAGAATTTGCTCTGTACAGGCAGAATATCTGCTGAACTTCTAATGGGGAGCTTTGAAAAGTGGAGATACACAATCTAGTTTCATTGTTAGTTCTCTATCCACAAGTTTTATCTGACTTTCTAACATTTATAGGAGAGATTGTGCAAATATCTCCCATCAGCTACAAATATCTCACTATCCACAAACATGTTTAATCTAATTAATAACAGCGTCTACATCTTCAGTTCACCGTGAAAAGAAAGTGTTAAAGGTAGAGCTGGTTTCACAGCAAAGACCTGTGTGGACTGATAATTACATGAAAGTCTGATAAACCATTTCTACATGTGTAATGTATTTCACACATCTTTAAATCTCTTCTCAGTCTGTGGATGTTATTTGTGGCAGAGCAATAAACCTGCAGAAGATCTGGGGCCTCATTTATAAACCTGAGCGTAGCAAAGCAGACTATAGGCGGCGTCCGCAGGGAAACAAGGAAATGCAGCACAAAACTTCCAGATTTATAAAAGCATGCGGACGCACGTCCCACGCCTGTTTCCGTTTATAAATCACAATCAACTCTAACGTTGGTGCAGGTGAGGGAGCGCCTTGCTCCGCCCACATGGTGGCTCTAAAAGGTCAGGTGAATGCCTGTAAAACATTTTCATCACATCATTTCCATGATGGCTCCACCTTATTTAACTGGATGGATTTTATAACATGTAAGTTTTGTTTCACAACAACAGAACATATTTTAGTGGTTGAGCTTCTTATTAATACCATCTCCCTTTTTCCTGGAAATCCTGGTTTTATTTCTGAGGGTGAACTCTTAGGAGAATTAATATGGAATTATTCATTTCTGCAAACAGCTTTAATATCTAAGACGTGGTGTGAAAGGTAATAGTGGATTGTGTACAAATATCTCACATTTCACATCATTTCCTTGATTTTATTCTGGACCGTTGGTGTCGTCGTTTCTTGTTTTCCCAGATTTTGTGCGTACGCCTGGGTCAGAGTTGCCGTGGAGGTAGGAACATTTTCCACCAAGTTAGGTTTTTATAAATCCCAAAAGTTGACTATGAGCGGCGTACGCCGGTTTTTGTTGCTACAGCTTGATAAATGAGGCCCCTGGTGTAGCTGCAAACTGCACCAACATGAGGTGCAGTTAGTAGCTGCAGCAGCAGATGGCAGCATTTCCCACATGAGCTGACAGAACTACAGTCTCCACTGAGAGAAGAACAAGAGTCTTTACAGCACCTGGTCTAGTCTAGTCCGTCTAGTCTAGGGACGGCGGTACCAAAATCTTCCCCGTCAATACGATACCATTAGTTTATGGAACTTTTCTTCGATACTGATACAGAAATTGATGCTTCTTGGTCCTTAAAGGAGAATCATGATTGCACAGTGTGCATTATTATCTTTATTACAACGGCAGCATGAAGCATAAATAAAACCCACAAATGTAAATACCTGAGAGGCTTTTAAAGCGATAATAAATTATACTGATTTACATTTAAAAATACGATAAAATCTTTTTAAAATAATTATAAAAATAGTGAAACTACAGATTAATAAGATTATTCTAATTAAATGGGAAGTTAATAAACTATAAGTAATAATAATATGTTAAATATAATAAAATATAATGTGTAATAACCTGCATTAAAGCAGTAAAATATCTAAACCTCATCATCACTTACAGAAGCAGCATCATCATGACATCCTGACATCTGAAGCCACGATCAGCTGCCATGATCATGTGACACAGAAGGAATAACTGTTGCTGGGCTTCACACACAATTTTAGTGTCTAAAACTCTCAGAAGTGAAAACAAATGGCTTCTTTGTCTCAGCAGAGCGGTATCTCCATATTCACACAGTATCAGATCTGATATCTGACTGGCTGAAATCAAAGTATGGACTCCAGAGTACGGATACACCATCCCTGGTCTGGTCTAAGTGTCCAGTCTGCTCCAGAACCTTCCTTACAGAGTGAAGAACCTGGAAGTGTGTGAGCAGCAGCCATGGTAAGAGCTGTCTGAAACCATCAGATGCTAATGAAAGCCGCTCCAATGCTTTCTTTATGACCTCTTTGAGGAACAGCATAGCTTCCTTTATGAAAGGAGATAATTCCATAACACACTTCATTCTGGCTGCAGCCTTGGAAGCAATGCTGGTGTTTATCCAGTTGCACTAACTGGTAAATGTGTGGACATATATGAGGACAGTGGGGTGAGTGTGAGCAGCTGTGACAACATGTTTTACTTTTCCTTCCCTTTAATCACCAAGCTTGATTATAAAGTCATATGTTATATCTGAACACGTTCACATGACATATAGTTTCCATGTCAGTGTGATCAGACTGCATTAGATGAAATATCTGAATCCCTTTCTGTAGAATATTTATTGAACATCTGTAGTTTCAGAGCTGCAGAATAAAACCACAGGTGAGGCTCCTTGTGGTCGGATTCTCAATGCAATGCTGTCATCTTTTCTTGGATCCTCTGAATTTATCCCACCACCTTTCCTAAACTCCATGATGTTTTCCATCAGGGTAAAGGAATTTAGGCAGGAAAAAGCATTGGGGGTGATTCTGTTTACTATGTGACTGAACCACTGGATGGAAACAACGTGATAAACAAGCAGGACGAACAACATTTCAACCAAAGCTGAGAGACAAAGTAGAGCATCTTTATTTAACCAGAGGCTCATTTATACCTTTAAGTCCTAAATAAAACACATGTTCCTTCATTTTAAAAGATGCGTTACTCTGGACATATTTCATTCACAATATTTCAAAGTAGTTTAGAAAACGTTGCAGATTATTCCATCACAGAGATGTTTGAAGCTGAAACAGAGGAAAAACATGTGAGAGCAGCAGAGAAACCTGACCTGAGAGTTTCCAGTTTCCAGTTTTCCAGTCCATCACACAGCTCATTCAGTCCTGAGTCCTGGATTCTCAGGTCCAGGTCCTTCAGTCTGGAGGACGGAGAGCTGAGAGCTGAGGACAGAGCTGAACATCCTTCATCTGAGAGGGAACAGCTGCTCAGTCTGAAGAGGAAATAATAAGACAAGTAATAATCTGTCCCATGATGTACCCTTATACCAGCAGCAGTATGTTTCTCCACATCCTGCTATATATGTACTTACAGAGCTTTGCTGGAGGCTTTGACCACTGGCAGCAGCCTCAGAAGAACCTCCTCTGAAGGAGAGTATTTCTGCAGGTCAAACACCTCCAGATCGTCTTCTGATGACAGTAAGATGAAGGCCAGAGCTGACCACTGAGCAGGAGACAGTTCATCTGTGGAGAGACGTCCTGATCTCAGGAACTGATGGATCTCCTCCTCTAGAGAACGATCATTCAGTTCATTCAGACAGTGGAACAGATTGATGCTTCTCTCTGCAGACACATTCTCACTGATCTTCTTCTTGATGTACTGGACTGTTTCCTGATTGGTCTGTGAGCTACTTCCTGTCTGTGTCATCAGGCCTCGTAGGAGACTCTGATTGGTCTGCAGTGAAAGACCCAGGAGGAAGTGGAGGAACAAGTCCAGGTGTCCATTTGGACTCTGTAAGGCCTCATCCACAGCTCTCTGATGGAGACGTAGATCTGGTTTATTTAAATAAACAGAAAATGTTTGTTCATCTTCCATCAGGTTGATTCCAGACTTGATGAAGGTCAGACGGACATGAAGAGCAGCCAGAAACTCCTGAACACTCAGATGGACGAAGCTGAACACCTTCTCCTGGTACAGTCCTCTCTCCTCTTTAAAGATCTGTGTGAACACTCCTGAGTAAACTGAGGCTGCTGTGATATCGATGCCACACTCTGTCAGGTCTGATTCATAGAAGATCAGGTTTCCTTTCTGCAGCTGATCAAAAGCCAGTTTTCCCAGAGACTCAATCATCTTCCTGCTCTCTGGACTCCAGTGTGGATCTGTCTCAGCTCCTCCATCATACTTGACCTTCTTGACTTTGGTCTGGACCACCAGGAAGTGGATGTACATCTCAGTCAGGGTCTTGGGCAGCTCTCCTCCCTCTCTGGTTTCCAGCACATCCTCCAGAACTGTAGCAGTGATCCAGCAGAAGACTGGGATGTGGCACATGATGTGGAGGCTTCGTGATGTCTTCATGTGGGAGATGATCCTGCTGGCCTGCTCCTCATCTCTGAACCTCTTCCTGAAGTACTCCTCCTTCTGTGGGTCAGTGAACCCTCTGACCTCTGTCACCATGCCAACACAGTCAGGAGGGATCTGATTGGCTGCTGCAGGTCGTGTGGTTATCCAGAGGCGAGCAGAGGGAAACAGTTTCCCCCTGATGAGGTTAGTCAGCAGCACATCCACTGAGGTGGACTCTGTAACATCAGTCAGGGTCTCAGTGTTGTGGAAGTCCAGAGGAAGTCGACTCTCATCCAGACCGTCCAAGATGAAGACAACCTGGAACTCTTCAAAGCTGCAGATTCCTGCTTCTTTGGTTTCAGTAAAGAAGTGATGAACAAGTTCCACCAAGCTGAACTTTTTCTCTTTCAGCACATTCAGCTCTCTGAAAGTCAGTGGAAATGTCAACTGGATGTCCTGGTGGGCTTTGTCTTCAGCCCAGTCCAGAGTGAACTTCTGTGTTAAGACAGTTTTCCCAATGCCAGCCACTCCCTTTGTCATCACTGTTCTGATTGGTTCATCTCTTCCAGGTGGGAGTTTAAAGATGTCTTCTTGTCTGATGCTTGTTTCTGGTCTGTGTGGTTTCCTGGATGCTGTTTCAATCTGTCTGACCTCATGTTCATCATTGACCTCTGCAGTCCCTCCCTCTGTGATGTAGAGCTCTGTGTAGATCTGGTTCAGAAGGGTTGGGTTTCCTGCTTTAGCAATCCCCTCAAACACACACTGGAACTTCTTCTTCAGACAACGTTTTAGTTTACGTTGACAAACTGCAGCCAGAAGTTCTGAGAGAAAAGAAGAAATAAGAAGAGTCAGTAAAGATTTGAAGCCTCTGAGGAATGAGGATGTGAATATGTGATGTTCATGTGTTGAGACATCAGTAAATGTGTCATTTATCCAGCAGCTTCAATCTTTAGAGAAATCCTCTTACTGCTCTGCAGACGCTCAGCCAGCTCCTCCTGCTTCATCCTCCTCAGGAAGTCCACTGTGATCTTCACTAACGCCTCTCTGCTGCTCTTTCTCTGCTCCTCATCATCACCCTCCAACACTGAGCATTCTGGGTAATCTGGACTCAGAAGCTTCTGGATCGTCTTCAGCTCCTTCTTCATGAAAGTGATCATGTTGTCCTCCAGCAGCTGGAAGAGAAACGATATGAAGGACACAATCAGACTGAAATCATGGAGCCAAACATCAGATCCATGTTGGACACACTGACAATCCACTGGTCTACAAAGGTCAGCATGGAGATGATGTGGACAGAAGAGATGGAAAAGTAGTTGTTGTACATGTACAGACCATAAATATGGAGTCCAGCTGTGTTTGATGCTGCTGGGCAGACTGACCACTGGGAAGCTCTGAGCTCTGCTGGTCCACTCTGTGGAGGAATCAGGAAGAATCACATCACATTCTGTCACATGGAGAAGCTGCTTTCAGCTTTTAGGAAGCTCTCACCAAAACCTTCATGAAGCTCTGTGCTGAGGTGCCCTGGAGCAAGGCAGCCACAGCCAGTGTGTGCTTGGATGAGACTGACTGATGTCAGATGGAGAACCATGAGAGGAACTGTTAGAGTTTAAAACCAGAAATAGTTTTGGTTTGTTTGTGAGTCAAAGGGACTTTTAGGGAATATTCTTTCCATGTGGAACATGCAGTAATTCTGTTTCCTGGAAGGTTTGGAAGTTTTCTAAAATAAAATAAAAAAACTTAAATCTGCCTCTGAATGTTTAAGTAAACCAACTCAACATCAAGTTCAAACTATTATTTTCTCCATGTTCACAGAGCAGCTTTACTGTGTTTAGGAAATGGAAACAAAGGTTTTATTGGAAGCAGCAACACATTCAACTAAAGTTGTTAAAGTGACAAAGTCAGCCAGAAAAAGAAGCTCTACATGGAGCAGCATGTTATTTCCTAACAGTGTCAGGACTGGATATCATATGTAACACACAGCATGAACAGTAAGGAGGAGCTCGTTCACACTGGAAACATGAAGCTTTCTGAATTCTTAGAGAAATCCAGCTGGAAAGAACTGGATCAGACTGATCTGACTGGGTTTAGGGATCAAACTGCAGCTGTTTGCTGGTTGAACCATCTGATCCAACTCGTCTTAACATTTGAGCCCATCTGAATGTCCAGATTCTCAGAAACTGTAGAAGCAAAAAGATTCACAACACAAAGTAAAACCTGAAGGGTATTGCACGAAACCAGAATAAAGAAATCCAGGATAATTAAGCAAGCCCAGCTTGACCTAGCTTGCGCGGCCTATCCTGGCTTAATTGGTTGCACGTTTGCTGAGCCAGGATGAGAAGGTGCGGCTTGGTTAAGCCAGGTGAAGATAGCTGGGATAAGTGCGTGTGCACTGCATACTGAAGCAGACCTCGCGATCGCTCACAGAATCACCGATGGGGAAATGGATAAAAGTCGCGCGTCCTACGTCACGGCCGCTGAACAACAGCTCCTGACGGAGTTCTCTGACGAAGTTAAGGATATTATAAGGAAAAAAGGCAATACCAAAGCCATAAGTAAAGAACACGAGAGAGCCTGGCAGACAATAGCCGACCGGCTCAATGCGTAAGTGGTCAAAAACTGTACAATTAATAAACAGTGCTCCACTGGAACTGTCATAATTAGGCTACAATTAAAGGAGTTACTTTTCAAATCCACTAACTGTTGTATACTTTAAGAGTGACAAGCAGGTGCATGTTACTCAGGAAATGTAGAGTATGATTAGGTGCAAACAATTATCCACAATGTGTCATTTAATCTATTTTCCTCATGTAACGTTTTTATCTATTTCATCTTTCTGTCCTTCATAAAGGACAAACCTGTCTGGCCATAAAAGGACCTGGCAGCAAGAAAAAATGAAATATAAGAACATTTTGCAGGCTGGTAAGTGACTCCAAAGTAGATAACCGTGAACTAATGAGGTGAATAGATGAGGTGTCTGCTGACATGTTCAATGTCTGTATGATTGTAGCAGTTAAAAGGTCTATAGAACTGGCATGGGGGCGGCCCACCAAGCCAGGATGTGACTCCAGCAGAGGAACTGGCCTCCATTTAAATAAAGGGAGGCCAGTGATGGAGGGGATCCAGGGAGGGACAATAACTGACTCTGTCCCAGCCACAGAAACTGTCCGCTTCATTCAAGGTACATCACCTACTGCAATTCTACTGCACATGGAACACAATCAAACATAATATAGTGTCTGACTTTGGATAACCTTGCAGTGTCTGGGAACACAATTACACTTTTGGAGCCACCAGAAGATGATCCGGTTAGTACAGTGTCTCGAAATCACAGGCTTGGTATGTTCTGTGAAATCTTAATCCGAGTCCACTTGCTGCATGTATACGGCAGGGGGAAGGCACATCTGCAGCTGCAGAATGCACGTCTGCAGATGAGGAGACTGTGTCAGTGGAGTCCAGAAGGTTTGAGGCATGTCAGTTTTATGGGATTGGCCTGCTTATTTATTCCATGAAGGATATGAAGTCAGTGATGTGGTACTAATAGAAAATGTGTAGCAGGACCCGGATGAATGCTCTTCTGAGGATGCGGGTTTCCTCGTCCAGCACATCCTCCAAAAAAGGGCAAGCCATTATGAAGAGGGAACAGGTGAAGGGGAGTTGGACCTGAATATTCTACATTGCCCTCGTCACGGATTTCTTTGAATACACCTTTGTAACCTCATCCGCTGTGTTTTGTAATCTCAATTAATGCAATAAAACACATATTTATAAAACCTCTGACAGCAATTTGACGAGCAGTCTTCATTAGCATAGCAATATAACACTTGGCCTGATGAAATCATGCACTAATGACCAAGTTGATATTGTGTGATGAAATCGTGATCCTGTATTTAAATAAAATGACTAAAAAATAAAATAAAATAAATTATATGCACTGCACTAGCACTACACGACAGCACCTGGGTCTAACTGGACTCAAAAGCGGTCTGACTAACACTTAATTATGACGTCCCATCTTGTTTGAATTCATGCTTGTGTTGTTCTTACTCTCAAATGTAAGTCGCTTTGGATAAAAGCGTCTGCTAAATGACTGTAGAATAGAATAGAATAATACTACAACTCGAATCCATATAAAAAGGCTGTTGCGATTACGAACAGATTTCGATTAAATGTACAGTGACTGTATATGTAATATTTTAATACTGGATGATTAAAATGACGCGCCATACTTAGGAAGACCATGGACATGCTGGAAAACACATTAATTCCTCATAGAATTGACGTTGGACATGCAGGTGACTCGCTAGGATTAATCTTAGCCTGAGCAGTTAGCCTGGTCTGGAGCAGGCTAGCTGCAGCGGCTAAATCACCACAGTAACTTGGCCGGGATTAGTTTGAGCTGCTTTCATGCAACTGACTTAGTGCTAAATTCAGCCAGGATAACCAACATATCCCGGCTTAATAGCTAATCTTGGTTTCGTGCAATACCCCTCTGATTCTGAGAGTTCAGCTTCGACTTTTACATTTTAATACTGACAAATACTTACTGTCTGTTAGATCCACGACTTTGATGGAAATCAATTAAGCGTCCCATCGACCGGTCGCTCTTCATGGACACACAGCTGGGTCCAGGTCCAGGTTCAGGTTTAGATCCAGGTTTTAGCCTCTGAACGATCCTGAAAGAAAAGCAGAAATGTTATTAAATCTCAGCCTAAAACCCATCAGAGACCTGCTGAAGTTCAGAACAGATGTTTTCACAGGAGCTCATGTCTGATGAAGAGGAGCAGAATGTTGACTGACAACTACTTACTGTCTGACAGATACATGACTTCGTTGGAAATTAATCAAATCTTCTTTTGGTTGGTCGTTGTTCATGGACACACAGCTGGATCTAGGTTCATGTTCAGGTCCAGGTCCAGGCTGGTTCCTGTGGATCCAGATGTTTGGTGATGTGAGTTGTGATCTCTGACATGAAGAAGAGTCATGGACAGTTAGAGATGGACAGCTCACCTCTGAGTGGTTTTAGAGGGAGGGACTCCCTCCTCTCTGTCCTGATCCATGATGCTGGATTCACATCAGCTGACACACACTTTCTACCTTCACCTGCAGAGGAAACACACATCATTCATCTGAACATCAACTGAAATCCTCCTTTCCATCATCTGCTGTACAAAGATCAGCTGCTATGTTATATAGAATTTATTATTATTATTGTTATACTGGTAGTTAGAATCAGTTCTTGTACAGCTGTGAGAAAATTTACCTCTAGAGATATTTGCAAGTTGTGTTTGTGTGTGAGTGTGTGTTCTCTAAGTTACCATTGTAGCTGTGGCTCAGTCATCGGCTAGCTTTGGTTATTAGTATAGACTGATACCTTTGGACAATAAGACAATAACATGAAGAAAGGGCCATGTATCTTCTGTCTTACTGCAAGAATAAACCACTTCCAGCAGCTCGGATGATTCCAGCAATGAGACGTTACCTGGCAACCACCCACAAACCGCTGCAGCAACCCTCCTCCTCCTCTGCCTCCAGAGGCATTGTCTGCAGCTGGATTAAACTCAGTCTGATAAAGTTCAATCTTTATTTTCACCAAATAAATCATGGTCATTTTTTTTATAGAGAAGCCTTTCATTAAAAATGTGAGGAAATATTATCTCCTTAAGGCCTGATTTTATTTAGAATTACTGTATAAAAAATACCATAAATAAAGGGAATATAACCCAAAAGAAGACGTATTAAACAAAATGCTGTTAATTACATAACTTAATAGCAATTAATAAATAAAAATACATATATAAATAAATAAATATATAAATATGAATGAATAAAAACAAATTATGAATAAAATGAAGGCCAGAAGTGGTTTACTGTAAATTTACATCAACAGGAATCAAGGTGTTAATCTGTCATCATTTTAGTGCAGTTTTTAGTTCACACTACACATCTGCTTTTTACAGGTTTTTGTTCAGTCTGACATTATTAAAAAAATAAAAATGAAACTAAATGAATCTTCTCATGTATCTATCAGATGGGCCAGTTCGTGTTTCTGATACTGATGCAGGTCTAATTAGTTTTTATAATATTTAATTATAATGTGTTTTTCCATAAAGCTGTTAGTTTGGTCAAAACTGGCATCTTAACTCTGTATGCTGATGCATTAATTATGATATAAATGAAAAGAAAATAAACTAAAAATATTCATCTTTCATTATTTTATTGCAGCTTAAAGTTCAAACTGGAAGTTTAGTAGATAAGAGTCCCAACGTAATTTATTCTAACAGAACATGAGGGTTACGTGTCGACATGAAGGTTTTTTTTTTAGTAGAGGAGAAAACATTTTATGGCATCTATATCTAATCTGCTTCATAAAAGCCACATAATGAATGATTAAACCGGGATTCATCCTCTTATAAACAAGTCAAAGTTCATTGATAGACAGGAGCCACGTATCCATGGCAACCACCAGCTGCTCGGCCTGTTAGCTTCTCCTGGTGCTGGGACTGGTTGCAGCCACTTCAGCTGGTTACACATGAATTTAGATTAAAACTACATCCAAACTGCTTCATTATACACCAGAATGTTGATCATCTTTCAGACATTTTACTGTTTTCTACAATGTGTGGATCATTTCTAGAGATGAAGGTGATGTTTTCCACCTTATTTAGCTGGAAATGCTTCAGATATTTAGTTTACTGTCATGTGTGAACTAGTGTAAAATATTCAGCTTTTTCTAGCTGAAAAAATGAACTAAAGATGAATTTATTTCTACTGATCCACAGATAAATGGACGTGTTCTGGCAGCTCTAAGTAAAGTAGATGTAAACATAGTGGAGGTGGAGGCCTTGCTGGCTGCTTGTGAGATGGAAGGAGATTTTTAAGAAGACATGAAACAGAAAAGACGGATGTTTCTGAAATAACATGAAGGTGAACGATGATGAAGGAAATGATGTTGCAACATGAAGCTTGTAAAACTTCTCTGACTCCTGTTACTGGAAACATAAAGAGAGGCTCAAAGTTCAAGTTGTTCTGCAGCCACATTTCTGCCTCATTATCTACTAAAGCAGTTTGATCCAAGGATCCATGTTTCACTGGAAGCAGCAGGAAGCTGATGGCTCCCACTTTACTGCTGCAGACCACACTTTGATTCCAGGATCAATAATCAATAATCTGATCATCATGTAGATTTGTCTTCAAACAGCAGAGATCAAAGTTGGAGCTGAAATCAGAAGTGAACACGTTCTCCAAACATTCCAGAAACAAAGAGGAAAGTTCACACTTACAGTTTGTTCAGAGAAGAAGAAGAAGAAGAATCTCCACTGATACACAGGTGAGCTGCTTCCTGGAATGAGTCACATTTCTACCTGTGATGGAGGGAGGACAGGTAGGAGGGGTTACAGGTAGGAGGAGGACAGGTAGGAGGAGCAACATCAGACTTTCCTCCTCCTCTTCAACAGCCTCACCTGCACCATTGAGACATTTTTCAGGAGTGTTTCAACATCCTGGTCCTCAGGACCCCGTCCTGCATGTCTCCATGTTTCCACACTTTAACCCACCAGGCTGAGATGAAGGACTCATTAACAGACCTGCAAAGACCTGGACCAGGACTTCATTTCATCTGAATCTGAAGGGTCAGATTTTTCTCCATCAGTCTTGTTTTCATCTGGAAGCTGACCACACATCACCTGTCTGTCCACGTCTACCTCATCTATCTATGAGGGCCGTAGAGGCCAGGATTCATTCTCCTCTCACATATACACACATTTACCCTCTTACACAAATATATTGTACTCACACACATATATATTCTCCTCTGACACACATATTGTGTATTTAACCCTTTTTGTTGTTTGCTTGGTGTCTCTCACTTTCACTGACACAGGAAGTTCTTCCCTGAACAGGAAGTGACTCTCAAACCAGGAAGTCCTTTAACAAGACTCGCTAAGCGTGTCCACGTGTAGTAATAATACACAGAACTACATAAAATACATACAAATGTAAATCTATCAGTACAAGTACTGGATTCACAGTTTTAGGAAAATACAACTAAATGAAGCTTTGAAAGAAAAATGCCATTAAAATAGTTATGTCTTCAAGTTGTGATGTATAATCTGGGCCTTGTTCTGCTTTTCCCACTAATAAATCACTGATGTGACTTTCTCTCAGGCACATAGATGGAAAGCACACGCTGGTGAGACTGAAGATGATGTTTCACGGCTGTGTTGATGCTGGAATGATGGAAATCATGGTGTATTTATTCTGCAGCCTTGTGCATTTTCTTGGAAGGAGGAATTCCTGGTTTTATCCATATGATTGATGCTGAGAAGCTTTTTAACATTTTTCCATCATGTGACAAATAGAAAACGAATATCATCCAGTTTATAAAGTTCCAGTCAAATAACACTGTGCCAAGCTTTGAAATGGCTCCATTTCAAGTTTTTTATTGGTCTGTTCAGAAACTTTGTCTCTAAATGTGACTCCAAGCTCAAACCTCCATGTTGACATTGAAAGATATTTCTTTTATACAGGTTCCTGGTATGAAAAATAGTCCCACAGGAAACACTTTATTGAAGCTTCTGGCTCTGGAGAACTCACTAAACTGCCATAAAGAAATAATCACGTTAACATTTAACATCCTTTGTTGAACAGAAAGACTAAAACAAAAACATCATTGATGCTAAATTTGTGGACTCTGATGTGAGACTAGAAGTTTGGAGAAAAACCGTCTAACAGCTGAAGAGTCAAGCAGAAACAAACATTTCACATTACATGTGCAACGACCCGCAGAAACAAAGCTTCAGCTTTTATGCAGGAGAAAAATAGAGCCCTGCTCGGCCGCTAGAAGAAGCTTGTTTCACATCCTTCACAAAGCAGCACAAATATGTAGAACTTACCAGATGAGCTGCCCTTCTTACTGTACAATATGCCACATGTGTCCATCTACATTTCATAGAAGCTGCACTCAGACGCTCATGAAGATGTTCATGTAAGAGGAAATGGATTGCACATCACATTAAATCACATCCATGAACTTCTTCTAATTGTTATCCAGAAATCAGTTATTATACAGATCATTTAGAAGCACACAAGTTTCATGTAAATGTGAGTTTCATCAGACTGAAAGTTCTGCTTCGTCATTGCCGGGCTGTCCAGCTCCAGTCCTCCAAGGCTGAACTTGTGCAGGTTTTAAGAGATTTCCTTCACCAGCACACCTAATTCACTTTAAATGGCTTTTCTCAGCAGCTTGTTTTTAAAGTTCTGCCAAAGCATGTTGAGCCATTAACCTGATTCAGGTGTGCTGCAGCGGAAACATCCAAAACCTGCAGGATAGTGGCCCCTGATGAGCAGCCTGGGAGACCCCGTCTTATTGTAAACTTCATTCCAGTTTGTTGCAAAGATTCTTTCACTTAGTGGCTCATGTTGATTTTACATCATTGTACAGTAAAAATAAAGGCAGTAAGACTTAATGAACCCTAAAACTTTTCCCAAAACATAAAAACTGCAAACAAACAAAAGAAGAAGTATTTCAAAGTGTTTGTTGGTTGATCCGTTTGAAAAGCAGGCGATAAAATCAAGAGGAAAATAGTGAGCTGTAGATAAATTTAAAAGTGGAATAGTGTCTGACTAAAAAGCTGCAGTGAAGTTCGATTTCAACATTACTTGCAGAAAGCAGCTGAAAATGTGAACCGTTCTTCACATCTATTAACTTCAGTTTGACAAATATGCAGCAGGTTTGTATTTATTGTACAAAATCACATAAAAACAAGAGAAAAGAAGAAAAGTTTCACGTTGCTTTGTGTAATTAACTGAACATGAACTTGACCTTAACACAGAATACTTTGATCCAGACCTGTACACATATTATGCTGGGCTAAAACCAAGGGTCCCGCCCACCGCAGAGCCCCTGTTTTCCTGAAGGTCTCCGTATGAGGTCTGCAGCGTAGCTTCAAGCAGTTAGTGCAGCTGTTTGCAGCGGCAGCTTTGCAGCTTCCTGAATCCTCCTCTTTGTGGAGGAGAGAACCCAGTCGGTGAAGGAGTGTTGACTCCTGTGGAAAAGGCGAGGATCGTTCCCAGTTTCTGCTCCTTCCTCATCTGGTGGAAAAGGAAGAAAGAAACTGGACAATAAACAGAAAGCAGAACATCTCTTACTATTCTAAACTGACACACAATGACCAGATGCAGCTAAATATTTCAGTTAGAAGAAGAAATGGTCAAATTCCATGGATTTACTTCTGCGTGTGTCTCCAGAAAGGAAGAACTTCCTCAGCAGCTTCTGTTGCTGCCAGCTGGAGATGGCGGATAATGAAAAGACTGTCGGCCACATCAGCTGAGAGGCTGCAGGAGACCAGCACAGAAGAGCTGAGCTTGGATTTAGTCCAGCACACCAAGTGTTTTCAGTCCATCTCTGAATCTAAGACAGAGACAGACAGATTGAAGAGGTTTTTATTGGTTTAAAAAGAAAAAAGCTCAAATAAAATTCAGTAAAAATGCACAAAAAGACGACATTTACACGTTAAACTGAAAAGTATGTGAAAAGTCAGCAGTTGGTTTCTTTAAAAGCTGTGTTGTCCAGACTTTGGTGATCGGCCTCTCTGTAGAGCAGCAGATTCCCTCATTATTAGATCTCAGTCAAATTCCAGAGCAAAGCCCCACATTTACTCCTCGCTAGAAATTTAACACGTCTTCAG
The DNA here is from genome assembly GCF_017639745.1 of Melanotaenia boesemani. Lineage (NCBI taxonomy): Eukaryota > Metazoa > Chordata > Actinopteri > Atheriniformes > Melanotaeniidae > Melanotaenia > Melanotaenia boesemani. Next base: position 10,584,351 of record NC_055683.1, on the reverse strand, counting down.
TTTGTTCATAGACACAAAGTTTAAAGAAAGTTCATGAAGAGCTGACGTTACAAAGATTAGTGCTGACTGACAATGTTTAGCTTGTTTCACCAAGAGAGCAGAACATCCCAGAATCCGCTGTGTTGGTCTGATGGACAGAACTTTCCATTTCTAGACTTTGTGTATCAGATCTGCATCCAGCTGCTGTCCAGCTGCACTTTGGCTGAAATCAGTCTGTTGCCACATGCCGTCAGAAACTCTAGGCTGGAAAACATCAAGTACAATGTAGAAAAGTTTCAAGTAAACAGTCCTTAAAAAACACAACAACAACAAACTTATTAACGCTCAACACGCAGCTCCAATAAAGCAGCGACACATCTGCTTGTTTTCCATCCTTCATGAGGACATGACTCAGCAGGTCTACCGTCAATAACATGAGTCAGCAGGAATTTACAGGAATTTACCACGTGTACTTTATTAATTACTACATGAATCATGAAGGTAAATCCATGTCAGTAGTCAGTACAGCACGTTTACACGTTGATAGAAAGAACAATGACATATAAGTGCAGACCTGACATCAGCTGACAGCTTCCCTCCAAAGGCGTCTCTTATTGGTTCAGGAACTCCGTTGGTCCCAGATTTCTGGAATTCAGATCCGTTCAGTTCATGCCCTCGTTCAGCAGCTTCTACTTTGTGCCACGTTTGATGAGAGAACAGCTGGATGTCCCAGAAGAAGGACGACGTCCTTGTTTCCAGTATCATGATCCTGATTTTAGCCTGAAAATAGAACACATTCATTTTATAGTTAATATTTGATGTTTGTAGAAAGTTCCCACAGTTGTTAAATGTTAAATGAATCATGCAAACCTTCACTAACTAAATCAAACTCTAGCCAGTGTAAATACTTTGAGACGTCCTCATGTTGCCGTGGTTACGGACAGAGCAAACGGCCGCTAGTTGTGTTAAACACACACTAAGCTCCAACAGTGATGTGACTGGACTGATGGAAGCAGTTTCCAGAACTCTTTATCTGAACTGACAGAAACATGTTTGATAAAACTCAGCCTAAAAGAAAAGTCACTTTTCTTTGTGTTTTACTAAAAGACTAAAAATAAAAGAGCAGCTTCATTTTACCAGCTTTATTTTTATCCCATCAGCTTGTGAATAAACTAATTATGTAATGTGTGATCCAGATAAGTGGTGGAAAGACGACTGTAACAGCTGCTCTGGTGAGGAGAGTGTGTTAATAAAATAGTCCCATTAACTGGGGCAGGAAGAATGGAGCAGACCCCCAACTGGACCGGGTCTAGAGTCTGCAGGTTATTAGGTGTGAACGCAGCCTCCAGCAAAGAAAGACTTTCTGTCCTCTGACAACATGTCATACAACACGTTATTCCCCAGCTGCCACTGCTGATGCTTCTATGACTCTCAGAAGTGTGTTTCTCTTTAATGGGAGCAGCAGCACAGCCTGCAGCTACATGAGCAAACACACACTACAGGACGGACTTAGTCCACTGGAACTAACACTTGGAGATTCTATTCACATTTTATTTTCACCTTTTCCTCGGTCGGGACGTCCAGCTGCCAAAGTGTTTGTGAGTCTTGTGTCTTAAAGACCGTGGTGACCCTCCGGTCCAGGTCTTGAGTACATGCCTGGACTGCTGAGTACGGTGGCCCAGAGGTGTCACAGCAAATAAAAGCCGCAACACAACAAAATAAGTCACATCACTACAAAATAAACCGCAACACAACACAATAAACCACAACACTACAAAATAAACCGCAACACAACACAATAAACCACAACACTACAAAATAAACCGCAACACAACACAATAAACCACAACACTACAAAATAAACCGCAACACAACACAATTAGGCACAACACTACAAAATAAACCGCAACACAACACAATAAGCCACAACACAACAAAATAAACCGCAACACAACACAACCACAACACTACAAAATAAACCGCAACACAACACAATAAGCCACAACGGAAGTTGTCTTTTTTTTTTTTTTTTTTTTTTTAAGATTTTACCACCGGAAGTTAGCTACACCAAGTTTCAGTCCAAACAGATGGGAAGTTGGAGATTTTAGGAAGCAGCCGGAGAAGTAAGTAAAATACTGTTTGTTAATAACGTTTATTAATTTCGGCATGCGCTTTTATGAATGCTTTTAACTTTTTATGTGTAAATTAAGAGTCATTGTTCGAGGTAGTAATGTGAACTGTCGACATAGAGGGGATCCCAAACTACGGATCTCTTGAGCCAGTATCCTGCAGGTTTTAGTGATTTCCTGGTTGCAATACAAATGATCAAAATGAGATGGATCTCCAGCAGCTTTTGAAGTTCTGCACGAGCCTCTTAATGATGCAATGATTTGAATCGGGTGTGTGTCAGGCAACAGGGAAATATGTAAAATTTGGAGGGCAGTGGCTCAGGAGGTCCGAGGTTAGTGATTGCCGTGTAGGTCTGGTAGTTTTTCAGCAGGACAAAGGCTTATCTGGGTTAGATATTACAGTTTTTCTCTATTGCTTAAACACATTTCACGATACTGCCCTCACTTTTCACAAAACTCTAAACACAAAACACTTTTCTAAAGCTACGTACACTAAACCTCACAGTTTCTTTTCAAAACCAACCCATCACACCAAAACAGTTGCTCATATGCTCAAAAGCAAACTCTGACACCAAAATACCACTCAAGGCCTGCAAAAATGTAAACACTACTGAGCATCATTAACCACATTACCAAAAAAATTGAAAGCACAATTTTCACAGTGTGAGACTGTTCTTTTTACAGTTTCACAACTGCCAGGATGCATTTGAGCAACCCTTATTTATTCTCAAATATGTTTTGGGCATTTTCTATAGATTTGTGCATTTCATGGGAATAGTTACATAATGCAGAAAATGCAGTAATATCACAACTCAATGCAAAAATGAGTACTAAACTCCATGGAGGATCCATTACACACAATAGATACTGTACAGTAACAATTGAGAACACAATGTTCAGGGTGCGATTTCTTTTATTACAGTACGTTGAAAATTGACACAGTATGTTGTATGTTGACACCGAAATCATGGAGAGGCATCACGTCGTCGGGCTGGGTCGGGCCACAGGACCTCATCAACGTCACAGGCAATATTGTCCATAGCCAAACAACGTGGGAAGAATGCCCTGGCATGCCGCACCCAGCCTTGGAACGCCTCCACAGCCACATCATCACAGGCCAGGTCCATAGCCCTGAGAAGGTTCTCTCTAGTGTAAGGTTGGCGGTCATAGACCTTCCACCGCCATGCTGAGAAGAACTCCTCTATTGGGTTTAGGAACGGAGAGTAGGGTGGCAGACACACATTAATGAATTGCTGATTGATGTTAAACCACTCTCTGACCTGGATGCTGCGATGGGAGCTAACATTGTCCCAGAGGATGACGTATATGGGAAGATCAGCCGGTCCAGGAATCTGCTGGTCGTGGTGATCTGCTGGCCGAGCATTCAGGTGGTCATTGTCATGCAAAACATCTCTGAGCTCTCCTAGGAAGGTGAGGAGACGCTCAGTGTTGTAGGCACCAAGTTCAGCATGCCGGTGGAGAAGCCCTCTAGAACTCATGGCAGCGCAGAGAGTGATGTTTTGGTTGGACTCGTTGTCCCGCTTCGGTCATTGTCATGCCGTGGACAATGACTGTTGCTCTCATTTCATCTGTAATGAAAATGCGTTGTCTTGCTTGCCCTCCTTCTCCTCTCGCTCCTTGGCCTGCTCCTCTTTGGACTGCTTCTCGCCCTCTTTGGCCCACTCCTCGGCCCGCTCCTCTCCCTCCTTGACCTGCTCCTCTCCCTCCTTGACCTGCTCCTCTCCCTCCTCGGCCCGCTCCTCTGCCTCCTCTGACACGAACTCCTCTGCCTCCTCTGACACAAACTCCTCTCCCTCCTCTGACACAAACTCCTCTTCTTCTGTCTTCATCATCCATTTTTGTTTTTGAACTTTCAGCAAACTGCACTGACTTATATAGGTGTGGTCACATCATTTGCAATAGGTGTTTTCAATTATGAGTCGTTGTGTTTACTGATTGACACCAGGTATGTTCATTGTGTTCAAGTTTTGCTGATTGTGGGTAGCATTTTGCATCACATGAGCTTCACAATGCATATTGGAGCAGAGTTATATGCAAAATGTGTTTTAGCACGGCAAATTTTGTTTTGAGTTTTGAGAAAAAGGGGATGGGTTTTGTGAACAGTGTCTACAGGTGAATTGTGTTTGTGGTTGTGGCAAAAGGGGGGGAGTTTTACTAAATGTGTTTAGGCAACTGGTCATTTGGTTTAGAGTACTGGGTTTTGTGTTTTGGCAATAGAGAAAAACTGTAAATGGATCCAACAAATGACCATTGTTAATTTATTTATTAATTTACTTAGAAAAAATGTTTCACAAAACCACCATTAAAATCCACGAAATGAGCCATTTTTGCATTTTCACACAAAAAGCATTTATATATATATGAACCTATTATAATGAATCTAAATGCTTTCAGCCCAGGTTTGAAGTCTAGATCTTGTTTTTAAGCAAGACCTGGTCTAATGTGGTCAAAATCGCCCCAAAAAGCAGTGAACTCACCTTTTTAGCATATGGCATGAACATAATTATTATTTGTATTTATTTATTTTACATCTCATGGTTTGCCTGTAGAACTGTTGCATGTGATTACATTGATGCCAAACTACATCTATAAAAGTTTACTTGTCTGAGGAATTGCCCAATAATACTGAATATTTTTTTCTTGCAGAGGAAAATGTATTGCCCTTTTTGTGGATTCAGCTTGGAGTCACTAACTCCATTTTGCAGTTCATGTGGCAAGGATATCAAATTCTTGACTCATGATAAGACTGGAACATCTGAAGGTAGTATCTTAAAAAAACATTTTATTTAAATTGGAGTGACACTGTACTGTACAGTATAATTATAAAACATGTCTGAACAAGATGATCAGAGACATATTCTCATATTTCACTTATTCTCTTAATAAGATCTGATTGCATTTTGAACCAGGTAGCACAGTAAAGTGTGCAGTGGAGTCATTCCACAAGTTCCGCAGTTTAAAAGAGAAGGAGAGGCAGTCATTCTTCAAAAAGAAAAAAAGACCTCTGAAAGAGAGCAGTGTGAAGGTAATTTTTGCCAGCGTTAATGATTTTTCTTTTTCCTGTTTTTTGTGTATTTGTACTGCCTCAAGGAATATGATTACAAATACCCTTAATATCTGTTTATCTGTAGATTTCAGTTGCCCTGATGCAACTGAAAGATGGAGCACTAAAACCTGTAAGAGGAACAGCTCTACCACTCGTAGTGAATCCAGAGCTGGATGCTGAGCACTTGCAAATAGCAGCTGTACAAAAATTGAAGGACTTCAACAGCAATTTGCAAGGCGGACCTTACTTCCTACTTTACCCTGATGGTACAAGGATAATTAACATACCAGGAACAGAAACACCATTCACTCTGAAACAGTACAAAGACGCAGTGGGAAAGACATACCAACGCATCACAGTGTACATATGTACAGCTGCCGATTTCCAAAATTATTGTAAGTAAATGAAAGTACTAACCAAACAAACAAGAACTGTCTTCAACTGATTTACTATCTGTAAAATTTGAAGTCAAAATATTTAAGTTTAAATCTTATGTCTGGTCTTGTATTTCACAGCTCGATCCACCTCAGGCTCCGACACATCTGACTCAGAAGTGATCATTACAAGCAGAAGTGCTGCAGAATTCAATTCAGCTGATACACTGGTGAATGTAACATTTGCTATTATGCAGATCTGTACTATAGGTTATGCCTAAAGACTGAACAAAGCCACAAAAATTACACTTAACCTACTGTAGTTTTTAAATAACAGGATGCATGACATATTTTAAATGCCAAAATACCACTTAGATATATTGTCCTGCAGAGATGTTATATCATTCTAACATTGATTATAATTAACATAACATAAAATAATTTTGTAAACCAAACCTAAATGTTACATTGATGTACAGTATACTGGATATGTATGCATTTCCAGCTTTGGGATCCTGCCTTGAACAGTACCAGCAATGACGGAGAATCGCACATTGGCTCTGATACGGTAATATGTGGCTCCCTAATTTGAATGTTTATTCTTCACATGTAGTTTTCTTAAAAAAATATTGTCATACACTTGTTCTACAATTTGCTTAATCAGTGTTTCACAATGACTTTGAGATCCACATCATCTTTCCTTACATGCGTATCTGTTTCTAGATAGGATATTTTAAATCTTTATATTTCAGTACCACGATTCACCAATCTGTTTTTCATGATTTCTGACACAGATTTTACTTTCTGACTCAGAAGAGGGCCCAGGAACATCAACATCTGCACTGGAAACTCCATGCTATAGGTATTTTTCTTACTCTGCAAAGTTCAAGAGTAATGTTAATTTGGAAATATCAACAATTTATAAATATTTGTATACCATTTCTCAGGAAATACACACAACTCTATGCACCTCTTGTAGAAGAGGAACAGGGGGACTCTGGCAGTGATAAGGAGAGTAGTAACGTTCAAAATGATGCAGAGTAAGACCATGGGTATTTTTTGAAGGTGTTGTTTCTTTCTGGTTAGATGTATGCCATCACATAGCTCGATAAGTTAAAGAACTAACATGGTCATGATCTGTCGGTAGGGTGGAACAGCCTTCTGTGTCAGAGGTCATCGCAAACCTGGCACTCCAGATCGATCGCGGCGCTGTCAACAGATTTAACATCTGCCGATCTGACATCTGGGATGGAGCTGTGAGAGGGTTCAGAAGAGGAACATTTGCTGAAACAAACGATCTCCTTGTGAAGTTCTCTGATGATGAAGGCAGATTTGAAGATGGACTTGCCAGTCTGAAGTTTCTAACAGCACTGCAGCAGCATCCTGCTGTCCTAACTCCTGTTCTCTGTCATTCAAATCACAAATTAACTGCGACAGACATGGAAAACCTATTCCAACCCCACCTCAGTCCTGTGGGAAGCAACATGAGGGTCCTGGAGAACAAAGCAAGAAGTTTCTGGGCAGATTACCTTCTTGACTGCGAAGGTTAGTTAATATAATTTTCAGTGATGTAATCCCCCCAAATTACAATTGAGTAAATATGTTCAAATGCTTTCTAATTTTAGACAATGACAGTGCAGTGACTCTGGAGGAGATCTTCATGTTTGCCACAGGTGTGCCATGCATACCTCCTGCTGGCATGAATCCTCAGCCACGCCTTCAATTCCTTACCACTTCCAAGTTCCCCATGGCAAATACATGTGCCAACACTTTAAAGCTGCCTCTCTTGGATAACTACAACACCTTCAAAGCCAACATGAACTTTGGGATTAAGAATTCCCCTGGCTTTGGCTGTTTTTAAACAGTCTGAACTATGTAAATGTACCAAAAAAAAAAGGTTCTGTGTTCAGGACAGAAAAGTGAAATTCTCAGCTATAGACTCTTATTTTGTCAAAAGATCAAAACTTTGTTTTCCTTCATTTTGTTCTGTCAGCTGTTTCTAAAAGTTGTAGTTTTCCTATATGTCAAAGGGTTATGTCTGGAAATATAATGTTCTCTCCATTTGGTAGCTGAATTAGTCTGAATGTGAAATTAAGATTAAATGTCAGTCATGTTTTTCAGGGTGATGTAGTTCTCTACAGCAGGCTGCCACTGAAGAGGTGGTGCCAAACCACTCTGTCTTTGCAGTTCTTCAAAGTCATGCTGGTCACTGTCCCCATCGGGCGCTGCTGGTGCTGGCACATGTCTTTCAAGCTGGCTCACAGTTTGTGGGGATGCTGGGAATCCACAGTTCATCCCATTGAATCTGGTAACGAATACAGGGGGAAAATATGCAAGATAAACATCACACTGACAGTGGTTTGTTTTTACTTAAATTTCAAGCTTTGTTTTTTCACTCCATCCCAATAAAAGTTTAAAATGGAATGCTTTTTTTTTTCATTGACAAGTCCACAATTTGCCAAAATGTCTTAATATTAAAAAACAAATGCAGAAACCCCACAAGACTACATAATAAAGGTTAAAATACACCATCAAATCTTAGAAAAAAACTGATAGTCTAAAGCTGTTAATGCATTATTCCAAACTTTTACCATTTCAAACATGTTAAATTTATGCAACTGCACTATCAGTGTTTTTTCCATGAATGCATGATGTAGATGTAATATGAGGTTATCCAATTGTACTTGTTTTACGTGTTTGCAATACACACCTGTGAGGCAAAAAGTACATTGCCTCTGGTCTTCCAGATGGGCAATTTGACTGCCGAACAGGACGAATAATGTGAGTGTTCCAGTGGTGCTTGTATTCATCCAGTTCTTTCTGTAGCACATCCAGAAAGCAGTGTCGCAGCAACCTTGTGTGTTCATAGCTGCCATTGAACAGATGCCTCTCCCTCAAGTCACCAAACAGATCTATCCAAAATTGTATCCTGGGAACACAAATTGTATTATAAGGAAATATAATAAAAGTAATACCCTTCTCCAATAAAAGGCTCAACAATGTCTGTCATGTGACCCGTTGTGTTTTAAGAAGTAGAGTTTGTCATGTAAAAACCATTAACAGTCTCAAACTAGAAAGTAAACTGTGTTGAAGACGTGCTCAGTTTGGCTTGGCTGCTTTTTGAATCAATCACATACAGTAAATACAAAAATATGGTGTGATACATATAAATATTTGGGATAAAAACCTTTGTTTACGAAAGTATGACCACCAGCTTTCAATGCGCTGGTTTGATGTTGAAGTGCCATACATGTGACTTCTGGTTCCTGCAAGTTCATCGCTCTGCTCTGATCTCAAAGAACAATGGAGTGCTGCCATAAGTCCATTTTCTGTGCCACAGTCCGTGCAGAGGCGCATTGGGAAAACTCCAAATTCAGCTACACATTTAATATAATTTTGAGCAATGACACTTGGGTCATTGTTGGACTTTCCACATGCAAGCCACATAATTTTTCTGGAGAAGCCATCAATACAGCCACTTATGGCAATTCCAAAGGGTTTGAGTTTGTCATATCCATCAACATGCCAGACTTCATTTGGTCCCGTTGAGTGGTACGTTCTTCGGACAAATCTTCTCTGAGAACGGTTCTCTATCCCAGATGGGTCAAGTTCTCTCATTAGGTTCATCACATCACATCTTCTCACTGTTAATGAGTACTTTTGTTTGAGAATCTGCCACATTGCTCTGTATCCTAAAAGCCTGCCTGATCCCTGAAGCTCCTCAGAAATGGCTTCCCGTACAGTAGCAATAGGAGTATAGTTAGTTCTCTTAGTCAGGTCTGCATCTCGTAGTCTTCTTTTTAAAGTGCTGAGACTCATTGAAATGTTGTGCTTGGTTGCCAGTAAGTCCAATATTATTTCAGAGGTATGGCCCTCTGCGAAATACTTGTGAATAAGTTCATCCACCATGGTTGCTTCAGGACCTGAAGGATAAATATGTGAAAACAGTTAAAAGGAAAAAGTACACTACCATTTACACACTTTTACATGACTGATTAATGAACAAAATGAGAAACTGAAAAGCTAATGTCTCGTTTAGATTTTTTGTTGTTTTAGTGTTAACCTGTTAACTCTAGTGAAATGCACTAGTTACCAGAATAACCCTTGCAAAATGAAATGAGATTTTAGACTTTATTTTGAGTTTCACCACCATGCTTAGCTCATAAACCTAATCATTTACAGTACAATACAGAAATCCATAATCTTTAAGAAAATTACAAAACTATACCTTCCGATTGAAGACTTCTCAAAAACTGAATACTCCTGCCGCATGAGGCACAGTATAGCGGGACAATCTGTAGATTTATTCCACAATATGGACAAAACATGATCTGGTAAAAGAGGGAGAGAAACAGAGGTTTAAGTTACTAACAATTACATTTAATAAAGTACAGCTGCAGTGCCTTTCCGTTTGGTGTTTGTCTATTTATAAAGCACGTTAACGTGAAAAAAATATTTAAAACAAAAACACACCAAAAAGAGAGAGAGAGAAATATGTATTTATGCAGACTGATGCGAGCCCCCAGCACTGTCTTGCAGCTTTGCTTTGTCGCAACGGACTGTACCTCGTCCGTGTGCATATCGAACATGCAATGACTCTTAATCTACACATAAAAAGTTAAAAGCATTCATAAAAGCGCATGCCGAAATTAATAAACGTTATTAACAAACAGTATTTTACTTACTTCTCCGGCTGCTTCCTAAAATCTCCAACTTCCCATCTGTTTGGACTGAAACTTGGTGTAGCTAACTTCCGGTGGTAAAATCTTAAAAAAAAAAAAAAAAAAAAAAAGACAACTTCCCTTGTGGTTTATTGTGTTGTGTTGCGGTTTATTTTGTAGTGTTGTGGCTTATTGTGTTGTGTTGCGGTTTATTTTGTAGTGTTGTGCCTAATTGTGTTGTGTTGCGGTTTATTTTGTAGTGTTGTGCCTAATTGTGTTGTGTTGCGGTTTATTTTGTAGTGTTGTGGTTTATTGTGTTGTGTTGCGGTTTATTTTGTAGTGTTGTGCCTAATTGTGTTGTGTTGCGGTTTATTTTGTAGTGTTGTGGTTTATTGTGTTGTGTTGCGGTTTATTTTGTAGTGTTGTGACTTATTTTGTTGTGTTGCGGCTTTTATTTGCTGTGACACCTCTGGGCCACCGTAGCTGAGGCTTTAGGTCTGAAGAGTTCTCTCATCTGATGCTGGACCCGGTCTGAGTTTTATTAGGGACGGATGAACCGTCCTCTGCTGCTCAAGAGACCAACACAACCATGTCATGATGAAAGATTTCTGAAACCACTGCATCTCATTTCTTCCATCCATGTCAGGCGGGAACTAGAGACGACCTGCACCTGCTTCTCAGCCAATCACAGCGCAGCATAAACTGCCTGCCTTTTCCACCAAACTCCTTCTGTTTCCACCAAATCTTTCCTCACACACACACACACACTCTTCTTCTACATACATGTTCTATTCTTACATGCAGATATTACCGTATTAACTACGTCCACTGAATTAGAGAAAATAAATGAAAGAGGGAAAGAAAATGTGAGCATGTGAGAGTAAGAATATATGTACAGTATGTGAGAGAGAAAATGTGTGTATGTGTGAATAAAACTGTGTGTGTGTGAGGATGAATTATGGCCTATACAGCTCCTCATACCTGTCTGTCCACTTCTACCTCACCTGTCTAGTTTCCTCCTGTCAGCAGCATCTTTTCATCTCCTCCATCATGTCCTCACTGAGGAGTCTCATATTAAAGTAGAAGCAGGTCAAAGTGGTGATTGGTCTCTTAGAGGCTGGGGGTGAAAGCTTCTCACACACAAGCAGCTCAGACATTTCATTCATTTCCCTCATGTTTGATGAAGCTGCTTAAAAACAGTCAGATGTAGAGGAGAAGGGATTAGATGGAGACAGAAGCCAAACCTGACCCCCCTCCTCCTTTCAGAGTGGAGCCTATTGGAGAGCGATGGCTGAGACCAGGTCTGAGAAAGTGTGTGTGTGTGTTTTCATTGCATTCATCACTTTCAAAGTCAGCATCAAAGTGTCAATAGATCAACACCTGAATCTGGATTGGTTCTGTTCTCTCCATCAGATTCCTGGAAAGTCAATGGAAGCAAACACGGTGAACAGGAAGCTCCACCTGTCTGACAACAACAGGAAGTTTCCATTAGTGGACGTCCCTCAGTCATGTCCTGATCATCCAGACAGATGTGATGGCGCCCTCTTCAGGTTCTGTGTGGAAATGTTCTGACTGCTCGCTGTTACTGGGATGTTAGTGGAGAGGAGACGTTTCTCAGTGAGTTCCAGAGGAACCAGAAGGAGAGGAACCAGTAAAGACGGCGTGTTGGGAGGAAATGAATCCTCATGGAGTCTGAGCTGCTCTCATCATCATGGTTACGCTGTCTCTCACAATAACAGATGAACAGCATGTCCTCCTCCTCCGTCTCCAGCAGTAGCAGCGTATGTGGAGCGTCCTGCTGGAACTCTGTCCTTCTACAGAGTCTCCTCTGACTCTGATCTTCCTCCACATCTTCATCAGCACCTTCATCATCCTCTGCTTCCTGGGTTTGGCTTCTTGTTAGGGTCCGAGCCATACGAAGTATGGCGGGGCCCTATTGTAGTTGAAATGTTTATTAGGGTCCGAGCCATACGAAGTATGGCGGGGCCCTATTGTAGTTGAAATGTTTATTAGGGTCCGAGCCATACGAAGTATGGAAGGACCCTATTGTGGTTGAAATGTTTATTAGGGTCCGAGCCATACAAAGTATGGCAAGGCCCTATTGTTTCTGCTATGTTTATTATTAGGGTCCGAGCCATACGAAGTATGGAAGGACCCTATTGTGGTTGAAATGTTTATTAGGGTCCGAGCCATACAAAGTATGGCAAGGCCCTATTGTGGTTGAAATGTTTCTCCTCCTAAGCATTTCGACGCCAAATTTGACCCCCTAAACACCCATGAAAACTTGTGAAACTTGGCACACACGTCAAGCCCGGCGAAAATCGGATATTATAAGGTCCGCATACTATTCAATGCAAAATTGGCTCAACAGCGCCACCTAGAGTCACCAAAAAACACCACATGAATGGGGCCCAGGAAGTCTACTTCAACGTAGGAAGACGAAACTCGGCACACATGTGTACCACCCCGTGTTGACCAGAAAACTCAATGTAACACCTGTCGCCATGGCAACGGGGTGCCCGCCATCTTGGCGTGTGCGGCCATTTTTTAGCCATTTTTTGCACTTTACACACATCGTATTTGAACAAACTAGTCTGAGGGGATTCGTGCGACTGACTCCAAACTTGGTGGGAAGCTTCCTGACAAGTTGGGGACAAACCGCTATTCAAATCTTTCTAATAGCAGAAAGCATGTTACCGTGGCAACAGACGGAAAAACGCCTTCTCGCCATGAAACACGGTTTGCTCATATCTCCACAGAAATACATGGGATCTCCACGAAACTTCACAGTATTCATACGTGTGACACCCCAAGTCCAGCAAAGAAGTCAATCAAACACCTGTTGCCATGGCAACGGGGTGGCCGCCATCTTGGATCTCATTGCCATTTGAACGAACTAGTCTGAGGGGAATGGTCCGACCGACTCCAAACTCGGTGGGGACCTTCCTGACAAGTTGGGGACCAAACGCTCCTCACATCTTTCTAATAGCAGAAAGCGTGTTACCGTGGCAACCGACGGAAAATGACCTCGCCAAGAAACACGGTTTGCTCATATCTCCATAGAAAGAGATGGGATCTTCACCAAAGTTCACAGGATTCATATGTGTAACACCCCAAGTCCAGCAAAGAAGTCCATTAAACACCTGTTGCCATGGCAACCGACGGAAAATGACCTTCTCGCCATGAAACACGGTTTGCTCACATCTCCATAGGAATACATGGGAACTGCACCAAACTTGACAGGATTCATACAGGTTGGATCCTTAATGCATTACACCACGTGTTGCCATGGCAACCCACGGAAAATGACCTTCTCGCCATGAAACACGGTTTGCTCATATCTCTATAGAAATATATGGGAGCTGCACCAAACTTCACAGTACTCATACCTGTGACACCCCAAGTCCAGCAAAGAAGTCAATCAAACACCTGTTGCCATGGCAACGGCGTGCCCGCCATCTTGGTTTTCATTGCCATTTGAACGAACTAGTCGGAGGGGACTCGTGCGACTGACTCCAAACTTGGTGGGAACCTTCCTGACAAGTTGGGGACCAAACGCTATTCAAATCTATCTAATAGCAGAAAGCATGTTACCGTGGCAACCGATGGAAAATGACCTTCTCGCCATGAAACACGGTTTGCTCATATCTCCATAGAAATAGATGGGATCTGCACCAAACTTGACAGTATTCATACCTGTGACACCCCAAGTCCAGCAACGTATTCAATCAAACACCTGTTGCCATGGCAACGGTGTGCCCGCCATCTTGGATTTCATTGCCATTTGAACAAACTACTCTGAGGGGATTCGTGCGACTGACTCCAAACTTGGTGGGAAGCTTCCTCACAAGTTGGGGACCAAACGATATTCAAATCTTTCTAATAGCAGAAAGCGTGTTACCGTGGCAACCGACGGAAAATGACCTTCTCGCCATGAAACAGGGTTTGCTCATATCTCCACAGGAATACGTGGGAACTGCACCAAACTTGACAGGATTCATACTTGTTGGGTCCTTAACGCGTTACACCACCTGTTGTCATGGCAACATCGGGTGGCGGGGTCCAGGCCGCTCGGACCCGATGGATGCCGCTTGCGGCTTTAATTAGGGTCCGAGCCATACAAAGTATGGCAAGGCCCTATTGTTTCTGCTATGTTTATTATTATACTTCTCCTCCTAAGCGCTTCGACCCCTAATTTGACCCCCTAAACACCCATGAAAAGTTGTGAAACTTGGCACACACCTCAAGCCCGGCGAAAATTGCAATATTCTATGGACTGCATACACTTCAATGCAAAAATGGCTCAACAGCGCCACCTAGAAAAAATAAATTACCCCCAATATAATGGGGACACAAACGTCTACTTCGACGCAGGAACACGAAACTTGGCACACACGTGTAACACCCCGAGTCGAGCAAAAAAGTCAATCAAACATCTGTTGTCATGGCAACGGGGTGCCCGCCATCTTGGCGTGTGCCTCCATTTTTTGGCCATTTTTTGCACTTTACACACATCGTATTTGAACGAACTAGTCTGAGGGGATTCGTGCGACTGACTCCAAACTTGGTGGGAAGCTTCCTCACAAGTTGGGGACCAAACGATATTCAAATCTTTCTAATAGCAGAAAGCGTGTTACCGTGGCAACCGACGGAAAATGACCTTCTCGCCATGAAACACGGTTTGCTCATATCTCCATATAAATACCTGGGATCTGCACCAAACTTGACAGTATTCATACGTGTGACACCCCAAGTCCAGCAAAGAAGTCAATCAAACACCTGTTGCCATGGCAACGGGGTGCCCGCCATCTTGGATTTCACTGCCATGTGAGTGAACTAGTCTGAGGAGATTCGTGCCACCGACTCCAAACTTGGTGGGAACGTTCATGACAAGTTGGGGACCAAACGCTATTCAAATCTTTCTAATAGGAGAAAGCGTGTAACCGTGGCAACCGACGGAAAAAGCCTTCTCGCCATGAAAGACGGTTTGCTCATATTTCCACAGAAATAGATGGGATCTGCACCAAACTTGACAGGATTCATACTTGTTGGGTCCCTAACGCATTGCACCACCTGTTCTCATGGCAACATAGCATGTTAGCTAGCAGAATTAGCATGCAAGCAAAAAATGCTAACTAAGTATATCAACATTTCAGATTTTCAGCTGGGTGTTTTACCATGTTAAATATGATGTGACCAGGTTACCTACCATGCTAGGAAAAGGTGTATGACACGGGTGGCGGGGTCCAGGCCGCTCGGACCCGATGGATGCCGCTTGCGGCTTTAATTATTATTATTTTTCTAAGCATTTCGACCTCAAATTTGACCCCCTAAACACCCATGAAAAGTTGTGAAACTTTGCACACACCTCAAGCCTGGCGAAAATTTCGATACTCTAAGTTCCGCATACACTTCACTACAAAATTGGCTCAACAGCGCCACCTAGAAAAAAATAAAATCCCTGAATGAATGGGGTCAACAAAGTCTACTTCGACGTAGGAAGACGAAACTCGGCACACACGTGTAACACCCCAAGTCGACCAAAAAACTCAATAGAAGACATGTTGCCATGGCAACGGGGTGCCCGCCATCTTGGCGTGTGCGGCCATTTTTTAGCCATTTTTTGCACTTTACACACATCGTAATTGAACGAACTAGTCTGAGGGGATTCGTGCGATTGACTCCACACTTGGTAGGAAACTTCCTGACAAGTTGGGGACCAAACGATATTCAAAACTTTCTAATAGCAGAAAGCATGTTACCGTGGCAACCAACGGAAAATGACCTTCTCGCCATGAAACACGGTTTGCTCATATCTCCTTAGAAATACGTGGGATCTGCACCAAACTTGACAGGATTCATACTGGTGACACCCCAAGTCCACCAAATAACTCAATCGAACACCTGTTGCCATGGCAACGGGGTGCCGGCCATCTTGGATTTCACTGCCATTTGAACGAACTAGTCTGAGGGGATTCAGGCCACCAACTCCAAACTTGGTGAGAACGTTCCTGACAAGTTGGGGACCAAACGCTATTCAAATCTCTCTAATAGGAAAAAGCCTGTAACCGTGGCAACCGACGGAAAAAGCCTTCTCGCCATGAAACACGGTTTGCTCATATCTCCATAGAAATAGATGGGATCTGCACCAAACTTGACAGTATTCATACCTGTGACACCCCAAGTCCAGCAACGTATTCAATCAAACACCTGTTGCCATGGCAACGGGGTGCCCGCCATCTTGGATTTCATTGCCATTTGAACAAACTACTCTGACGGGATTCGTGCAACTGACTACACACTTGGTGGGAAGCTTGCTGAAAAGTTGGGGACCAAACGCTATTAAAATCTTTCTAATAGGAGAAAGCCTGTTGCCGTGGCAACCGACGAAAAACGCCTTCTCGCCATGAAACACGGTTTGCTTACATCTCCACAGGAATAAATGGGAACTGCACCAAACTTGACAGGATTCATACTTGTTGGGTCCTTAACGCGTTACACCACCTGTTGTCATGGCAACATCGGGTGGCGGGGTCCAAGCAGCTCGGACCCGATGGATGCCGCTTGCGGCTTTAATTAGGGTCCGAGCCATACAAAGTATGGCAAGGCCCTATTGTTTCTGCTATGTTTATTATTCTCCTTCTCCTCCTCCTCCTAAGCATTTCGACGCCAAATTTGACCCCCTAAACACCCATGAAAAGTTGTGAAACTTGGCACACACGTCAAGCCCGGCGAAAATCGGATATTATAAGGTCCGCATACTATTCAATGCAAAATTGGCTCAACAGCGCCACCTAGAGTCACCAAAAATCACCACATGAATGGGGCCCAGGAAGTCTACTTCAACGTAGGAAGACGAAACTCGGCACACACGTGTACCGCCCCGTGTTGACCAAAAACCTCAATGTAACACCTGTCGCCATGGCAACGGGGTGCCCGCCATCTTGGCGTGTGCGGCCATTTTTTCGCCATTTTTTGCACTTTACACACATCGTATTTGAACGAACTAGTCTGAGGGGATTCGTGCGATTGACTCCAAACTTGGTGGGAAGCTTCCTGACAAGTTGGGGACCAAACGCTCCTCAAATCTCTCTAATAGCAGAAAGCGTGTTACCGTGGCAACCGACCGAAAAACGCCTTCTCGCCATGAAACACGGTTTGCTTATATCTCCATAGAAATAGATGGGATCTCCACCAAACTTGACAGTATTCATACGTGTCACACCCCAAGTCCAGCAAAGAAGTCAATCGAACACCTGTTGTCATGGCAACGGGGTGGCCGCCATCTTGGATTTCATTGCCATTTGAATGAACTAGTCTGAGGGGATTCGTGCGACCGACTCCAAACTTGGTGGGGACCTTCCTGACAAGTTGGGGACCAAACGCTCCTCAAATCTTTCTAATAGGAAAAAGCCTGTAACCGTGGCAACCGACGGAAAAGCCTTCTCGCCATGAAACACGGTTTGCTCATATCTCCATAGCAATACTTGGGAACTGCACCAAACTTGACAGTATTCATACTTGTTGGGTCCCTAACGCATTACAACACCTGTTGTCATGGCAACATAGCATGTTAGCTAGAAAATTAGCATGCTAGGAAAAAATGCTAACTAAGTATATCAACATTTCAGATTTGCAGCTGGGTGTTTTACCATGTTAACTATGATGTTACCAGGTTACCTACCATGCTAGGAAAAGGCTTAGGACACGGGTGGCGGGGTCCAGGCCGCTCGGACCCGATGGATGCCGCTTGCGGCTTTTTATTATTATACTCCTTCTAAGCGCTTCGACCCCAAATATGACCCCCTAAACACCCATGAAAAGTTGTGAAACTTGGCACACACCTCAAGCCTGGCGAAAATCGGATATTATAAAGTCCGCATACTATTCAATGCAAAATTGGCTCAACAGCGCCACCTAGAGTCACCAAAAATCACCACATGAATGGGGTCCCGGAAGTCTACTTCAACGTAGGAAGACGAAACTCGGCACACACGTGTACCACCCCGTGTTGACCAAAAAACTCAAAGTAACACCTGTCGCCATGGCAACGTGGCACCCGCCATCTTGGTGTGTGCGGCCATTTTTTTGCCATTTTTTGCACTTTACACACATCGTATTTGAACGAACTAGTCTGAGGGGATTCGTGCGATTGCCTCCAAACTTGGTGGGGACCTTCCTGACAAGTTGGGGACCAAACGCTCCTCAAATCTCTCTAATAGCAGAAAGCGTGTTACCGTGGCAACCGACGGAAAATGACCTTCTCGCCATGAAACACGGTTTGCTCATATCTCCATGGAAATGCATGGGATCTGCACCAAAGTTCAGAGTATTCATACCTGTCACACCCCAAGTGCAGCACAGAAGTCAATCGAACACCTGTTGCCATGGCAACGGGGTGGCCGCCATCTTGGATTTCACTGCCATTTGAACGAACTAGTCTGAGGGGATTCGTGCGACAGACTCCAAACTTGGTGGGAAGCTTCCTGACAAGTTGAGGACCAAACGCTCCTCAAATCTTTCTAATAGCAGAAAGCGTGTTCCCGTGGCAACCGACGGAATATGACCTTCTCGCCATGAAACACGGTTTGCTCATATCGCCACACGAATAAATGGGAACTGCACCAAACTTGACAGGATTCATATACGTTGGGTCCTTAAAGCATTACACCACCTGTTGTCATGGCGACATCGGGTGGCAGGGTCCAGGCAGCTCGGACCCGATGGATGCCGCTTGCGGCTTTAATTATTATTCTCCTCCTTCTAAGCATTTCGACGACAAATTTGACCCCCTAAACACCCATGAAAAGTTGTGAAACTTGGCACACACGTCAAGCCCCGCGTAACTCGGATATTAGAAAGTCCGCATACACTTCAATGCAAAATTGGCTCAACAGCGCCACCTAGAGTCACCAAAAATCTCCACATGAATGGGGTCCCAAAAGTTTACTTCGACGTAGGAACACGAAACTCGGCACACACGTGTACCACCCCGAGTCGAGCAAAAAAGTCAATGAAACACCTGTTGCCGTGGAAACGGGGTGCCCGCCATCTTGGCGTGTGCGGCCATTTTTTGGAACTTTTTTGCACTTTACACACATCGTATTTGAACGAACTAGTCTGAGGGGATTCGTGCGACTGACTCCAAACTTGGTGGGAAGCTTCCTGACAAGTTGGGGACCAAACGCTCCTCAAATCTCTCTAATAGCAGAAAGCGTGTTACCGTGGCAACCGACCGAAAAACGCCTTCTCGCCATGAAACACGGTTTGCTCATATCTCCATAGAAATACATGGGATCTCCACCAAAGTTCACAGTATTCATACGTGTCACACCCCAAGTCCAGCAAAGAAGTCAATCGAACACCTGTTGTCATGGCAACGGGGTGGCCGCCATCTTGGATTTCATTGCCATTTGAACGAACTAGTCTGAGGGGACTCGTGCAACCAACTCCAAACTTGGTGGGGACCTTCCTGACAAGTTGGGGACCAAACGCTCCTCAAATCTTTCTAATAGGAAAAAGCCTGTAACCGTGGCAACCGACAGAAAAGCCTTCTCGCCATGAAACACGGTTTGCTCATATCTCCATAGCAATACTTGGGATCTGCACCAAAGTTCACAGTATTCATACGTGTCACACCCCAAGTCCAGCAAAGAAGTCAATCAAACAGCTGTTGCCATGGCAACGGGGTGCCCGCCATCTTGGATTTCACTGCCATGTGAGTGAACTACTCTGAGGGAATTCGTGCAACTGACTCCAAACTTGGTGGGAACGTTCATGACAACTTGGGGACCAAACGCTATTCAAATCTTTCTAATAGGAGAAACTGTGTAACCGTGGCAACCGACGGAAAAACCCTTCTCGCCATGAAACACGGTTTGCTCATATCTCCACAGGAATAAATGGGAACTGCACCAAACTTGACAGGATTCATACTTGTTGGGTCCCTAACGCATTGCACCACCTCTTGTCATGGCAACATAGCATGTTAGCTAGCAGAATTAGCATGGTAGCAAAAAATGCTAACTAAGTATATCAACATTTCAGATTTTCAGCTGGGTGTTTTGCCATGTTACCTTCCATGTTACCAGGTTACCTACCATGCTAGGAACAGGTGTATGAGACGGGTGGCAGGGTCCAGGCCGCTCGGACCCGATGGATGCCGCTTGCGGCTTTAATTATTCTTCTCCTTCTAAGCATTTCGAGGCCAAATTTGACCCCCTAAACACCCATGAAAAGTTGTGAAACTTGGAACACACATCAAGCCCGGTGAAAAATTTTATATTCTAAAGTCCGCATTGACTTCAATGCAAAATTGGCTCAACAGCGCCACCTAGAAAAAAATAAATTCCCAAAATGAATGGGGTCCCGAAAATCTACTTCGACGTAGGAACACGAAACTCAGCACACACGTATAACACCCCAAGCTGAGCAAAAAAGTCAATCTAACACCTGTTGCCATGACAACGGTGTGCCCGCCATCTTGGCGTGTGCGGCCATTTTTTGGCCATTTTTTCCACTTTACACACATCGTATTTGAACGAACTAGTCTGAGGGGAATCGTGCCACAGACTCCAAACTTGGTGGGAAGCTTTCTGACACGTTGGGGACCAAACGCTCCTCAAATCTCTCTAATAGCAGAAAGCGTGCTACCGTGGCAACCGATTGAAAAACGCCTTCTCGCCATGAAACACGGTTTGCTCATATCTCCATAGAAATAGATGGGATCTCCACCAAACGTGACAGTATTCATACGTGTCACACCCCAAGTCCAGCACAGAAGTCAATCGAACACCTGTTGCCATGGCAACGGGGTGGCCGCCATGTTGGATTTCACTGCCATTTCAACGAACTAGTCTGAGGGGATTCGTGCGACTGACTCCAAACTTGGTGGAAAGCTTCCTGACAAGTTGGGGACCAAACGCTCCTCAAATCTTTCTAATAGGAGAAAGCGTGTTCCCGTGGCAACCGACGGAAAAGGACCTTCTCGCCATGACACACGGTTTTCTCATATCTCCACAGGAATAAATGGGAACTGCACCAAACTTGACAGGATTCATACACGTTGGGTCCTTAACGCATTACACCACCTGTTGTCATGGCGACATCGGGTGGCGGGGTCCAGGCAGCTCGGACCCGATGGATGCCGCTTGCGGCTTTAATTAGGGTCCGAGCCATACAAAGTATGGCAAGGCCCTATTGTTTCTGCTATGTTTATTATTATACTTCTCCTCCTAAGCGCTTCGACCCCTAATTTGACCCCCTAAACACCCATGAAAAGTTGTGAAACTTGGCACACACCTCAAGCCCGGCGAAAATTGCAATATTCTATGGACTGCATACACTTCAATGCAAAAATGGCTCAACAGCGCCACCTAGAAAAAATAAATTACCCCCAATATAATGGGGACACAAACGTCTACTTCGACGCAGGAACACGAAACTTGGCACACACGTGTAACACCCCGAGTCGAGCAAAAAAGTCAATCAAACATCTGTTGTCATGGCAACGGGGTGCCCGCCATCTTGGCGTGTGCGTCCATTTTTTGGCCATTTTTTGCACTTTACACACATCGTATTTGAACGAACTAGTCTGAGGGGATTCGTGCAACTGACTCCAAACTTGGTGGGAAGCTTCCTCACAAGTTGGGGACCAAACGATATTCAAATCTTTCTAATAGCAGAAAGCGTGTTACCGTGGCAACCGACGGAAAATGACCTTCTCGCCATGAAACACGGTTTGCTCATATCTCCACAGGAATACGTGGGAACTGCACCAAACTTGACAGGATTCATACTTGTTGGGTCCTTAACGCGTTACACCACCTGTTGTCATGGCAACATCGGGTGGCGGGGTCCAGGCCGCTCGGACCCGATGGATGCCGCTTGCGGCTTTAATTAGGGTCCGAGCCATACAAAGTATGGCAAGGCCCTATTGTTTCTGCTATGTTTATTATTATACTTCTCCTCCTAAGCGCTTCGACCCCTAATTTGACCCCCTAAACACCCATGAAAAGTTGTGAAACTTGGCACACACCTCAAGCCCGGCGAAAATTGCAATATTCTATGGACTGCATACACTTCAATGCAAAAATGGCTCAACAGCGCCACCTAGAAAAAATAAATTACCCCCAATATAATGGGGACACAAACGTCTACTTCGACGCAGGAACACGAAACTTGGCACACACGTGTAACACCCCGAGTCGAGCAAAAAAGTCAATCAAACATCTGTTGTCATGGCAACGGGGTGCCCGCCATCTTGGCGTGTGCGTCCATTTTTTGGCCATTTTTTGCACTTTACACACATCGTATTTGAACGAACTAGTCTGAGGGGATTCGTGCAACTGACTCCAAACTTGGTGGGAAGCTTCCTCACAAGTTGGGGACCAAACGATATTCAAATCTTTCTAATAGCAGAAAGCGTGTTACCGTGGCAACCGACGGAAAATGACCTTCTCGCCATGAAACACGGTTTGCTCATATCTCCACAGGAATACGTGGGAACTGCACCAAACTTGACAGGATTCATACTTGTTGGGTCCTTAACGCGTTACACCACCTGTTGTCATGGCAACATCGGGTGGCGGGGTCCAGGCCGCTCGGACCCGATGGATGCCGCTTGCGGCTTTAATTATACTTCTCCTCCTAAGCGCTTCGACCCCTAATTTGACCCCCTAAACACCCATGAAAAGTTGTGAAACTTGGCACACACCTCAAGCCCGGCGAAAATTGCAATATTCTATGGACTGCATACACTTCAATGCAAAAATGGCTCAACAGCGCCACCTAGAAAAAATAAATTACCCCCAATATAATGGGGACACAAACGTCTACTTCGACGCAGGAACACGAAACTTGGCACACACGTGTAACACCCCGAGTCGAGCAAAAAAGTCAATCAAACATCTGTTGTCATGGCAACGGGGTGCCCGCCATCTTGGCGTGTGCGTCCATTTTTTGGCCATTTTTTGCACTTTACACACATCGTATTTGAACGAACTAGTCTGAGGGGATTCGTGCGACTGACTCCAAACTTGGTGGGAAGCTTCCTCACAAGTTGGGGACCAAACGATATTCAAATCTTTCTAATAGCAGAAAGCGTGTTACCGTGGCAACCGACGGAAAATGACCTTCTCGCCATGAAACAGGGTTTGCTCATATCTCCACAGGAATACGTGGGAACTGCACCAAACTTGACAGGATTCATACTTGTTGGGTCCTTAACGCGTTACACCACCTGTTGTCATGGCAACATCGGGTGGCGGGGTCCAGGCCGCTCGGACCCGATGGATGCCGCTTGCGGCTTTAATTATTATTATTTTTCTAAGCATTTCGACCTCAAATTTGACCCCCTAAACACCCATGAAAAGTTGTGAAACTTTGCACACACCTCAAGCCTGGCGAAAATTTCGATACTCTAAGTTCCGCATACACTTCACTACAAAATTGGCTCAACAGCGCCACCTAGAAAAAAATAAAATCCCTGAATGAATGGGGTCAACAAAGTCTACTTCGACGTAGGAAGACGAAACTCGGCACACACGTGTAACACCCCAAGTCGACCAAAAAACTCAATAGAAGACATGTTGCCATGGCAACGGGGTGCCCGCCATCTTGGCGTGTGCGGCCATTTTTTAGCCATTTTTTGCACTTTACACACATCGTAATTGAACGAACTAGTCTGAGGGGATTCGTGCGATTGACTCCACACTTGGTAGGAAACTTCCTGACAAGTTGGGGACCAAACGATATTCAAAACTTTCTAATAGCAGAAAGCATGTTACCGTGGCAACCAACGGAAAATGACCTTCTCGCCATGAAACACGGTTTGCTCATATCTCCTTAGAAATACGTGGGATCTGCACCAAACTTGACAGGATTCATACTGGTGACACCCCAAGTCCACCAAATAACTCAATCGAACACCTGTTGCCATGGCAACGGGGTGCCCGCCATCTTGGATTTCACTGCCATTTGAACGAACTAGTCTGAGGGGATTCAGGCCACCAACTCCAAACTTGGTGAGAACGTTCCTGACAAGTTGGGGACCAAACGCTATTCAAATCTCTCTAATAGGAAAAAGCCTGTAACCGTGGCAACCGACGGAAAAAGCCTTCTCGCCATGAAACACGGTTTGCTCATATCTCCATAGAAATAGATGGGATCTGCACCAAACTTGACAGTATTCATACCTGTGACACCCCAAGTCCAGCAACGTATTCAATCAAACACCTGTTGCCATGGCAACGGGGTGCCCGCCATCTTGGATTTCATTGCCATTTGAACAAACTACTCTGAGGGGATTCGTGCAACTGACTACACACTTGGTGGGAAGCTTGCTGAAAAGTTGGGGACCAAACGCTATTAAAATCTTTCTAATAGGAGAAAGCCTGTTGCCGTGGCAACCGACGAAAAACGCCTTCTCGCCATGAAACACGGTTTGCTTACATCTCCACAGGAATAAATGGGAACTGCACCAAACTTGACAGGATTCATACTTGTTGGGTCCTTAACGCGTTACACCACCTGTTGTCATGGCAACATCGGGTGGCGGGGTCCAAGCAGCTCGGACCCGATGGATGCCGCTTGCGGCTTTAATTATTCTCCTCGTTCTTCTAAGCGCTTTGACCCCAAATTTGACCCCCTAAACACCCATGAAAAGTTGTGAAACTTGGCACACACATCAAGCCCCGTGAAAATCGCAATATTCAAAAGTCTGCATACACTTCAATGCAAAATTGGCTCAACAGCGCCACCTACAAGTCAAAAAAATACCCCATTGAATGGGGTCCAGGTACGTCTACTTCGACGTAGGAAGACGAAACTTGGCACACACGTTTAACACCCCGCGTCGAGCAAAAAACTCCATCGAACACCTGTTGCCATGACAACGGGGTGCCCGCCATCTTGGCGTGTGCGGCCATTTTTTTGCCATTTTTTCCACTTTACACACATCGTATTTGAACGAACTAGTCTGAGGGGATTCGTGCAATTGACTCCAAACTTGGTGGGAAGCTTCCTGACAAGTTGGGGACCAAACGCTATTCAAATCTTTCTAATAGCAGAAAGCATGTTACCGTGGCAACAGACGGAAAAACGCCTTCTCGCCATGAAACACGGTTTGCCCATATCTCCACAGAAATACATGGGATCTCCACCGAACTTGACAGTATTCATACGTGTGACACCCCAAGTCCAGCAAAGAAGTCAATCAAACACCTGTTGCCATGGCAACGGGGTGGCCGCCATCTTGGATCTCATTGCCATTTGAACGAACTAGTCTGAGGGGAATGGTCCCACCGACTCCAAACTCGGTGGGGACCTTCCTGACAAGTTGGGGACCAAACGCTCCTCAAATCTTTCTAATAGCAGAAAGCATGTTACCGTGGCAACAGACGGAAAAAGACCTCGCCATGAAACACGGTTTGCTCATATCTCTACAGAAATACATGGGATCTCCACCGAACTTGACAGTATTCATACCTGTGACACCCCAAGTCCAGCAAAGAAGTCTATCAAACACCTGTTGCCATGGCAACGGGGTGGCCGCCATCTTGGATTTCACTGCCATTTGAACGAACTAGTCTGAGGGGATTCGTGCGACTGACTCCAAACTTGGTGGGAAGCTTCCTGACAAGTGTGGGACCAAACGCTCCTCAAATCTTTCTAATAGGAGAAAGCGTGTAACCGTGGCAACCGACGGAAAAAGCATTCTCGCCATGAAACACGGTTTGCTAATATCTCCACAGGAATAAATGGGAACTGCACCAAACTTGACAGGATTCATACACTTTGGGTCCTTAACGCATTACACCACCTGTTGTCATGGCGACATCGGGTGGCGGGGTCCAGGCCGCTCGGACCCGATGGATGCTGCTTGCAGCTTTATTAGGGTCCGAGCCATACGAAGTATGGCGAGACCCTATTGTAGTTGAAATGTTTATTATTAGGGTCCGAGCCATACAAAGTATGGCAAGGCCCTATTGTTCCTGAAATGTTTAGTCTTCTCCTCCTTCTAAGCATTTCGACGCCAAATTTGACCCCCTAAACACCCATGAAAAGTTGTGAAACTTGGCACACACCTCAAGTCCCGCGTAACTCGGATATTATAAGGTCCGCATACTATTCTATGCAAAATTGGCTCAACAGCGCCACCTAGAGTCACCAAAAATTACCACATGAATGGGGCCCAGGAAGTCTACTTCAACGTAGGAAGACGAAACTCGGCACACACGTGTACCACCCCGTGTTGACCAAAAAACTCAATGTAACACCTGTCGCCATGGCAACGGGGTGCCCGCCATCTTGGATTTCTCTGACATTTGAACGAACTAGTCTGAGGGGATTCGCGCGACTGGCTCCAAACTTGGTGGGAAGCTTCCTGACAAGTTGGGGACCAAACGCTCCTCAAATCTTTCTAATAGCAGGAAGCATGTAACCGTGGCAACTGATGGAAAATGACCTCGCCATGAAACACGGTTTGCTTATATCTCCATAGGAATACGTGGGATCTGCACCAAACTTGACAGGATTCATACTTGTGACACCCCAAGTCCAGCATTGATGTCAATTGAACACCTGTTGCCATGGCAACGGGGTGCCCGCCATCTTGGCTTTCACTGCCATTTGAACGAACTAGTCTGGGGGGGATCGTCCGACTGACTCCAAACTTGGTGGGGTCCTTCCTGACAAGTTGGGGACCAAACGCTCCTCAAATCTCTCTAATAGGAAAAAGCGTGTTACTGTGGCTAACGACGGAAAACGCCTTCTCGCCATGAAACACGGTTTGCTTATATCTCCACAGGAATAAATGGGAACTGCACCAAACTTGACAGGATTCATACTTGTTGGGTCCTCAACGCGTTACACCACCTGTTGTCATGGCGACATCGGGTGGCGGGGTCCAGGCAGCTCGGACCCGATGGATGCCGCTTGCGGCTTTAATTCAGCTTGTTTTCTTCCTCAGTGTTTGTGTTGTGTAAAGAGTTTGATCCTGTCAGACATTATTAACCAGAGTTCAGTCTGGAAGCGTCTGTCTTCTTCAGAAACAGCCTTTCAGATTCACGTATGAAACTCTTCTAGATGATTCCTTGGATGTTTCCTGTTTTCCCTCCTTTAAAGATAGAAGCTGGGATTCTTCCAGGATCAACTGGACATGGTTTGTGTTTAGTTCTTGTCAGTTTCACTTCATGATGCTGGAAATGAAAATCCTCCCAGTGTGTCGCTCTGTTTGCCTCATTCTGTCTTCATTTGACTTTTTCACTCTTTCACATGTTGAATTACAGATTTTTTCACATCAGAAATAGTTTCTGAAACAAAAAGTCGAATGTTCAGTTTTCCCATTCTGTCTCCAGATGTTTGACTTTGGATTAAATTCTTCAAACTCCACATTTCAAATAAACTTTCATGAATCTGTTTTCAGTCAGCAGGTGAATTTTAAATGTTTGAGCTGAAAACTTTCACTGTTTCATTTAAATGTAGTTTATCAGCTTCAGTCAGCTTCATGTTTCTTTAAATGAAGATTTTGATGCTTTTATTTGAACATTCCTGACTTTCTTACAGGGATAATTGAAGGTTGGAGCTTCTACCTCACCTGGCAGTAAAAGCTGAACCTGCATGAACCATCAGGGAATTTAAAGATGGAAAAGCAACTCATTTGTGCACATTGAAATAATTCAGACCTTTAAGGCCTTTGTGAAGTATTGATGCATGTAGCGGCTCAAACAGGGAGAGCAGCTGCTAATCCTGCCATCACCTCAACCAGAGTTTACACTTCAGAGCTAAACTAGAAACTTCTGCCATTTCTACACAATCAAGCCAACAGTGATGCTGAAGCAGAAGAGCTCATTTCTGACAAACCTTTACACGGAAAAGAAGCAGCGACACTAAACCAGCAGAGGAAGTCTGAGGAAACCTTTTAGAAACACTCAGCTTCTAAAATCAGCTTCAACATGAATCACTGATGGGATTAAAAGATGTTTCCATCAGCAGCAGGAACAACAGTTTCCTGCACTTTGTTCTGATTCTAGCTGCCATTTTATCATAGAAAGAAGAGCCAGCAGGACCTGAGACTGGACTCATGAGACTGGACCGCTGTAGCCATGCACACACAGCTGGATGATGCAGATGTTAGAGGGAACGATGGAGACTCAGAGGAGAAAAAGCTTTGATCCTCTGAGTTCAGAGTTCATCTCATGGCTGTTTGAAGGCTCATCATGATCTAAAGTTGGACTTAAACCTGAATCCGAGTTCAGTGTGAACAGTTCTAATGATGCTCAGATGATGCATTAATCCCAGCAGGAAAAACATCTGGAACGTTCTGGCCTTTCCATCAGATTCTTTCCTGCTATCAACATGTTGGTGCTTGTGTTGTGATGATGTCGTTTCAGACTGGACACTTCTGGAAACTGCATCATGAAGATTCTTGTGTTCAAACTGGAACAAAGACGTGACAATAAACACATTTCATTCTCCTCCACTTCCTGTGTATGAGCGTGACGGCCAGCCACACATGCTAATATCTCCACCTCCCCCCCAGTAGATTTCCACTTTCATTGACTCTGCAAGCAGAAGTCTAAACACGATACACACTATTTCACACACCTCTTTCCTTCCTTTCATTCCTCATACCTACAATATTGAACACACCTTCATGCTGTGAGGTCAGATTATGTTCGTATTCATGTGTTTCTTTTCTTTCAGGTACCTGGGTTCAGTCTCTCCTTCCTGGTGCAGCAAAGGCCTGGTCCAGGTCTGAGGACTGATAAACTACTGCAGCTTCATTGGATTCCACCACAACCCCCCTATGACACTGCAGAGTCATTGGGGGGGGTTGGGCTTCATTTTGAGGTTGGTTGAAAATGTAGTAGCCATTTTATTTCCCCTCTTTGTGTTTACTTTGGCTTTTCTAAACTGGTATTTAACTTCCTGTTTGATTGTTCAGGAAGTTTGTTTCTGTTCATTTATTCCTTCATTTCTTTCACTTCTCTTTACTTCGGATTTTCACTCTACTTCTATTTATTTGGCCTCTTGTCAGGCTGTTTAGTTAAATCCTGGATGTGGTGACAGGTTTCAGGTTTTGGGGTAAATGAAGCAGTTTTGAAGCAAACCTGCATCCTGCTGCCTTACTGCTTGGTCCCTGACGGAGCATTAGAGGAGAAATAAACACTGGGAGGCCTGGAAGTGGACAGGTGGGACATCAGCATGATTACAAATCCAAACTTTGGTCCTAGAGTCGGGAACAGATGGAGGAAGACGAGGAACTTTCCAGGGATAAATACATAAAAGCAACATATGGAGGCAAACACACGGCAGAAGCAGTAAATATGCAAGTTTGATGCCAAAAAGCCCAAAAAGTGGAAGTGAAGATCTAAATGAAGAAAAATAAAAACTTCTCAGTTTACTTTCTGCTTCCAAAAAGGCTCTAAATTCTACTTTCACATCCAGGAGCCGTTGCAGGGATTTCACTAAATATTTATTGTAGCTGGACATAGAATTTCACCTTAAACCAGATAATCTGAAGTTTTACATTTTTATTTCCAGTGTAAAATCCACCTTTATAAAAAGATAAAAACCAATGATTTCTCCCTCCAAAGTCATTTCTAAAGCATCTGTGACCTGGTCCCAATGACATCAGCTCAGTTTAGCTTTACAATGGTGGAAATACGCCTTCAGACAGTCTAGTGCTGCTTCATTCTGATCACATGTTCAAAGCGAACTCACTTGTAATTCCATCAAATGAAGCACAGAGCTAAAAGAAAACAGAGACGTCTGTTTGAGGCCGTGAGGAGGTGGACAACTTTCCAGCAGCTGCTTTTATGTGTGAATCAAACACTTCAGGCTACTTTGTTAGCATGTATTCCTTCAGGCTGCCCACACACACATCTGAGTCTATTTAGTGGAAATACAAGTCTACTTTTCTTCAAGGCCTCAATACTGTGTCAAAGATTCCCACCGATATAAAATCCCCTGCAGGTACTATCGTCTCCCAGAGAAGGCCCCGTGGTCAAACCTCAGCTATGTGGAAGTTTCCTCTTCACTTTGCTCATGTGGGCTTTTCCCAGGATCTCTGCTTTCTTCCCAAAGTCCAGAAACCTGCATGGTAGGTTTGCTGCTTCCAGAATGGATGTTTTAATGTGGGCATGTTTGCTTTTTAACTGTTTTTACCAACTGCAGCTGGAAGCTCCAGGCCACCATGACTGTAAAGCAGAATACAGCAGCTCGGCTTCCAGTGTCTTTGAAAGAAATTAGAAAAAATAAATCACAAATAAAAGTCCAGCAAACAAAGAACTGAACACTTTTCCACAAGTCGTTCCAATCCTGGAAAACCCTGATTATAAACACGGATCCTAATTAAATACACAGAACACTAATGAAGTACATTAACTGGCCATAAAATATCTGCTATCTGGACGTTTCCTGGTCATGTTGACTGGGAATAAATAATTCTCTACATGTATTTATTTACCAGCCAGAAGGGACATTTTAAATGGAAATAAAAGCTAACAATCCTTTACTCTCAAACATGTTTATTGATCCATTCGCTCTTTAGTGTTTACTTTTAGGTGTATTGAGGACTGGAGCGTCCTGGGACAGAAGTAAACAGCCAGAACCCAGTCCTCAGTGGAGAACTGCTCCAGTCTGACACAGCTGCCCAGAATGAAGGAGATCAGGAGCTTATATAGAGGAGTCTTCCTGACTGGCCAATCACAGAGACAACGGAGCTGCTGGCGACCAATCCTGGAAGAGGGCGGAGCTGCAGACACAGGATCAGCAGCCAATCACCTGCAAGCACTGGCACAGTCCATTTACTAACTGCTTCATGAACATGGTGGTTCCATCTGCTCGCTGGGTGATTGCTGGCTGTTTGCCTCAAACATTAAGTGTCCCAAAGTCTACATGTTTGTAAGGGTCTTTTCAAAAAGCCCGACTATGTGTAGGGCTGGGCGATGTGGCCTACAACTGATATCAAGATTTGTTTTTTCGCTTTAGCGATACATAATATATATCTTGATGTTTTAAATCTCTAAAACAGTAGTTCCCAATCTGGGATCTGGGACCTCCCCCAAAGAGCACAAGGGGTCCCTGTTAATAGTGTCTAATAAGCCAATATGAGCTGGAACGCAGGTGTATGACACTTAAATAAAATATTCATTCATTCATTTATAAATAAATGAAACCCAGTGTTTCCCTGATCATTATATTAGGGGGCGCCCCAACCCTCCAACATCAACCCCGACCAAAGAAAATCCATTTTATTTTCTATAATTACTCATTTAATAACTTGTATATTTTTACATGGAATTATTTTAATGTGTATTCAAATATTATTTTATTATTTAGGTTTTTTCTATTTTCCACCAGATCCCATAGATGGATGGATGGGTGGATAGATGGATGGATGGATGGATGGATAGATGGATGGATGGTCTTTTGGGAGCCGTTTTCCATCCAAAAATCACAATGTTCTGCCATCTGTATGGGTTTAGACAAAGAGAAAAGTCGGTTCTTCTTCTTCTTTCTTAAGTTCCAGACAGAAAACGTCTCTTCATTTTAATAAACCCGCTCTCTCCTGATTACATCAGACGCACCGCTGCAGCAGAGAAGAGAGACATGGACGCCATGTTTCTGTCATCAAAGCCAAAACTTAACGCGCAATTAAAAAAATTAACAGCGTTAATAAAACATTGCGTTAACACGCGGTTAACGCGTTAACGTGTCCAGCACTAACAAAAAGAAAATTTAAAAATGTGCATAACTACTTACATATCCAATTTATCTCATTTATTTATTTGGTAACACTTTACTTGAATGGGTGTGCATAAGACTGACATAACGCTGTCATAATCATGACATGACACCTTTCATGGACATGAATGAATGCTTATGACAGTTGTCATTAAGGGTCAATCGGTAAATTATGACACTTTTGATGCAGAGTTGACATTGTTTAAGATGTCTTTGTTATGACAACTTGACATTAACCAAGACTACATAACCTGTCATGAATATGACAAAGCAGACCTAGTTGTCAAGCTTAAAAAATATTTAGTTTTGTAACTTAACATGACACTAAACTATCATATATGGTTTGTTTTGACATTAGCTGTTATGACACAATTATAAACTGTCGTCACAGCTGATGTCAAAACAAAACATATATGATAGTTTCATAAATGTCTTTATTAAGATATTAAGCGTAACATTGCCAAATGAGTTTACTGTATATTCCCTCCAACAGCTATATAACCAAAACTATTCATGACTGTCAAATCAGTTTATAACAGTGTCATGACTGTTTTCTTTTAATTCAAGTAAAGTGGAGCAATCTGAAGTTTTCATTAAGTATAATTACAGTCAAATCATTTTATAATCGTTTTATGGATATTTCTCTGTGAATTCAAGTGAAATGGAAAACTTTATGCTTCATGAAGATGTCATTAATCATAATTACAGTCAAATCAGTTTATAACATCTTACATTTCTTTGAATTTGAACTCTATTCTTCAAATTCAAGTACAGTGGGACACTTGAATGTTTCATGAAGATGTCTTTAAGTATAATTACACTGGTAATCCCATGGAGGATGGGTTTGTGCGTCACAGACACGAAAATAAAATCATTAATTCATACGCTTTCCAGTTTTTCAGTTGTATGACTCTTTTCTTTGAATTGGGCGACTTTTTATTGAAACATAATTAAGGATAATTACATTGTCAAATGATGTCTAAACAATATCAAAAGACAAGATATTTTTCCTTTCTGCATTTAAACATAAACCATTGACAAAGTAGCTGCTGCTTCACTTCTCAAGCAGTGTTGTAACAGTCAATATGGAAAAACTGAATATTAACATTGATCAACATTTTGAAATTTAAGTTTACATTACTGGGAGGAGTTTT
Source organism: Melanotaenia boesemani (assembly GCF_017639745.1). NCBI lineage: Eukaryota > Metazoa > Chordata > Actinopteri > Atheriniformes > Melanotaeniidae > Melanotaenia > Melanotaenia boesemani. Next base: position 10,551,237 of record NC_055683.1, on the reverse strand, counting down.
CTGCTTTTTCTCTTAGCTGTGATAGTTTTATTCCTAATGCATTTGAACACAAAAATTTAAACAGAATAATCTGTTGCATTACTTCTCCTCAAGCAGGTCGGTACAACATATGGTCTGTGTGTAGGAACAAAATAACTTAACATCGGCAACAATATTCAGAATGAATATGATCATGACATTATTAAGTGTATTTATACATGATTGGGAGGAGTTTTCCAATTTTTTTCTTTGCTGTGATTATTCCAGCCATCTCCTCTGTTATGGCCTCCCTGCACCGCTCTGCAAACACAGACATCTTCTCATTTTCTTCATCTTGTGGAAGCAGCTCCTTGAATGTGTCTGGAAATGTGATTGCTAGTTCAGCAATTGCTGCTGTTCTTGCAATTGTGTTGCGGTCAACGTTGATTTTGGCAAAGGCCCTTTTCATGGATCCATACTTGTTGAAAATGTGCAGGGCATTCTTGTAGCGGCGGATAACTCCATCCGTTGTGGTCACTGGTCACAGAAACAAATAAAAAAAGTCATCTTAATTAAGGCATGCATTGGTGTTGTTAATTTAGCACCCTATGGGTACTGTAATATAATCAGATTAGAAATGATCCCACCTATTATCCCTCTGATTTACATTGCATCCTCCTTTGTTCTATTAGATTTAGCTCCCTTTCTACCTGCCACTGTGGCTAGCAACAACCTTCCATCAACAGCATGGAAGGAGGATGACCAGCAAGTAATGTCCTTTCTTACCTGCCACAGAGGCTGTACCTAACAAAGTAGATTTTTTTCCATATCCGTTTCCGAGGCTAAATATCTAACAAAATTAGAGAAGCCTACACAATAACGTGGGAAGAATGAGAAAGCTGTTCAGCACATGGCTGTGAAGATCTGAACTAGTAAAGCACTCGGAGAGCGCAGACCTCCATGAAGCTTACTGATTGTCATCCAACATTGCATGGATCACCCCCAAAATTTTATCACTTTTTCCTTAGGGCATTCCCAACAAGTTCTGAACATTTTATCAAGATCTGACCATTACTTTTCGATGTATGTTGCTAACTAACAAACAAACAAACAAACCCCGGGTAAAACATAACCTCCTTGGCAGAGGGAATTACAGATTTTAAGAGCGAGTACTAAATTATAACATTAGTGTCCAAATAATGTTATAATTTAGTACTCACTCTTCAAATCATTATAACATCAGTGTCCAAAATAGGGGGCTGAACAGTGGTGTGGTGGTTAGCACCGCAGCCTCACAGCAAGGTCACTGGTTTAAGCCCCGGGCAGATGTGGAGGTGGTTCGCAACACCGCGCTATTGACGAGCCTAATCGCAGGGCGTTGTCAACAACCGCCACCACCGGGAGAGTGTCCTTGCTCCCTTCAAACTTCTATTTACATCCGGTGCTACCGCAAGAGCTTATTAGCTTAAATGTTTAGTTAATCAATTATAATCAAATATTTATTGAAAAAGGCTTAAACGGCATCTTTAGCCTGGTTCACCACTGAAACAAACTAACAGAACCTTAATTTGCGCAGCCTGCATATTTGTTTCCTAATAAAAAACACGACCGAATTGATCAGTGTGACGGACGGAGAGAGAATACGCAAGCAACATGGCATAAGTGACGTAATGTAAGGGCCAGACTATTTATACTTTCATGATGGTCATCCGCATAATTACCATGCAGTTTATCATTAGAAGTCGCAGCGCACGTCATCTCCTGCTGCTGTATCAGCGCAACCCGCCACCTGATCTGAGAACGTCCTGAAACTGAAACCAGAGCAGCGCAAGCAGCGCTCACAACCCGCGGCTGCAAACATAAACAAAATAGGATATATACATATATTCTCTCTCATATTTACACAGCTACAACTAAAATCCACGTAGTTTTAGAAAAAGCCAGGGACCAGCAAAGCTCCATCATTTTATCTGTTTATTAATGTGAAGATTTCAATTATTTAAAAAGTGACACAATTTTTTACCTGTTTATGTCCTAAAAGTGACGAAAACTAGACTTAAACCTTTTTAGTTTTCGTCGACTAAAACTGGACTAAAACTTAGCCTACTGAAATTAGGATTGCGTAATGTTCATGAATAGATCCATCTCTCTCTTTTTTTAAATTGCGTTGACACCGCATACCGCGCTGTTGAGACAACATGCGACACCGCAGAGGAAATTCCTTAACCGCGACGGCCCTACTTGCATGTTCTCCCCATGTATGTGTGGATTCTCCCCGGGCACTCCGGCTTCCTCCCACTGTCCAAAGACATGCTCTAAATTCTCCGTAGGAGTGTGAGTGTGTGTGAGTGGTTGTCTGTGTCTCCATGTTGGCCCTGCAACAGACTTGCGACCTGTACAGGGTGTACCACCTGTTAATTGACTCCGGCCCACCCACGACCCAATTTGAATTAAGCGGTACAGAAAATTAAGGATTGAATGAAACAGTGTCAAAAATATGGACATAACACAGCAACGCTTACATCCCATCTGATTACTATTATCTAAGCCCACAGTAATAGTTCTTTTTTCTTCCAAATATGAACCATAGAAGATAGTTAAGTACTGGTCAACTTTAGGGTGGAAAGCATTTGATTAGAAAGATGATCAATGCCTGAGCTTACTCCTTGAACGGCTGTGAGAAGCAAGGTGTTTCTTGGACTTCTTGGCCTTCTTCTTTTTCTTCTTCTTCTGCTCCTCTTCCTCTGAGGATGATGAGAAACTGGATTCTGAGGATGGGCACGGAGATGTCGAAGTTGAAGTAAGTTCCAGAGCAGCCTTGCTGGAACCTGTGAGAAGGTGGGTTGGGGATAGATGGACAAGTACAAAATGTCAGGAAACAAAGCTCAAAAACTTAGACTGTACAGTACTTTTTCAATGCAATTCAAAGCACTCTTGGTACTGGAGATGCTTTAAAAATATTTCCAATGAACTGGACATTCTAGGTGTAGTAATTATTATCATTAATAACTCACATTATCCTACTGTGCACCATCCTTACACTCGGGTCCTGAAAACCCTATTTCAATTTCTCCTGCACAATTTGCATAACCTCTAATACTGCATCAATAATATTAATTGTACAGCATTTGCACCTTTCCCAGTAGATCCAGGCATGTTGGAGGCTCCCTTAATTTGAGAAAGGAGGAAGTCCTTGTCATTTTTTAGATCCCTGTTGGCCTCTTCCAGGTATTTAATGTGGTCCTCAAGGTGTTTAATCTTGTGTTGGTCCACCTTGGCTTGTTCTTTCAGCTTGGCCAACTCCAATGCCCCTGTTGGAGAGACTGTAACAAAGGCAATTCGTTATTATTATTAATATTATTATTGAAGTCAGTAAATATTAGTGGTTTTCTGGAGTGCACTATATTGAGTTTTGTTCCTCATTCTTTTCAACTCATTAACATACTGTATATAACATACATTGCATGATATTATGCCAGCACAATACCTCTGATGCTTTCATACAAATGCACAAATAAGATAAGTAATACTATGTGCCAAAGTCACCCATAGCATTAACTAATGGGTTTTTTGCACAGTTCAACTATATCCTGAACTTACTCGGGCCATTTAGTGTGGTCAGACACACATGGAATAATCACTTCATCCAGTGATGAGTGACAGTAACAAAGGAGCTGCTTAAGTTCATGAAGCTGTGCATAAAGCCCACTGATCAAACACAGATTAGAAATCTGCTGCCAAAGTAGCAAAATACATATAACAGCCACAGTCAAAACTTCTGCTGTTAAGGAATTAACTTATTTACTGTAATGGTGGGAGGAATTAGAATTTCATATTCCCTTTAGGGGAAAGTAGTAAAAGAAATAAATTTTGAAAAATAGCAATATTCACTCAGTTTCTTTGGGGAATATTTGACTAGCTTCTTTTTCTTCAGTTGAACAGAGACCTCTTCCACATCTGTCTGGTTGTCCTTGTTTGTCTCGTCCACAACTTCTTCCTGAGCTTCCTCGGCCTTCATCGCCTCACACACCCTTTTGGTCAAACGAGTTTCCATCTGGGAACAATTGTGTGTGGCAAAGAACACATGCACAATGCAAAGGCAGCAAATGTTACATAGAGGCAACTTTGTAATGTAATGTATTTGTCTATAATTACAGAGATAAAAAATTTAATATATTGGAAAAGGCTACTGCAAACTTGCTGACTGCCTTGAAATACCCACTAGCATTAATTACTGGACACCAGTTTAACATAAAACGGTCTGACGTCAATATTATGTAGCCTACTCCTCTCAAAAGTTCTGAAGAGCTTACCTCTAAGGCAAACGTTGGTGGTACTAGCTACTTTGCTTTCCTGGTACGGTTACCTTTATACGATGAAGCTTTCACGCCAGATGCAGCACTCCTGTGTGTGGATCGATAGCTCTCGTTAGCCAGGGGGACGTTGACGTTACGTGAAAGCGCGCATTCAGTTCAAATTCAAACATCACGGGTATTACAATTACCACAACAAAAAAAGAGGATGATTAAAAACATTATGAAAAAGTATAATAAAGAATAGTAAACCCACGAAAACCAGGCTTGTGTTGGTAGCAATGTAATGAGATGTATTGTCTATTAATCAAGCAATCACAAAATCGAAGTGACGTACTTCCTGACCTTCCTGCTTTTGCAAAGAGGCGCGGAACTCCGACTGCGCGAGCGGAAAGGGGCCAGCGGTCATTGTTTGCAATGGTACAAGTGAGAGAACTGATGAAAATAATTAGGCTGTCAGATACAAAGAAGAACAGAAGAAAAATAATTAGATGGATGCAGAAACGTGGGATACTGAGGAGGACCGTAAAGTGTGTAAAATGCAATCGTCGCATGCATCTGGTGACCTGCCATGTCAAAGATGGGCTGTGGTGGTAAGCACAAGCTAACTAACTTGCTAATTAAGTTATTATTTGTTATTTAAGAAAACCTTGAAAGTTGACAGCATAGCATTAAGTAGTAACGTTCTAATTTGATTGTGTCTTGTTAAAGAGAAGTCTGAAATTAGCATTAGTCTACTGTCACATTAAAAGTTGGAAATCACTAGTTATGCTCTAGCTTGCCTGTAACATACTTTTTAAAATATCTTTTAAATGAGGTAGCTTACTTCTTAGCATTTGCCTTCTTTTCCCACAGGGTTTGTAAGCATCATAGAAGTTCTCCACAGTCTGTACGCAATGGCTCGATATTCACGAAGTCTCACATCCCCTTGATAAAATGGCTTGAGTTCATGCACAGGTACAGTATTACTAAGAATGAAATAAAAGTTTTCCTTTCTAAAAAAACACATTCAACAGTATGATTTATAGATTCATTGTTGATGTAGTATCCCTTTATTGAAATTTTGCTCCATTAGCTTCCTCATTTCGCACTTGAGCTATAAATGTATGAAATAACACCTGCATTCACCAGTCACTACATCAGGTAAATCTGTGAATTAAAAATGCATTCCAATGTAACAGGTCTTCCACAAATTAGATTTTTGTTGACAATGTAAGAAAAGTAATAATTACTTTATTGAGGACACTGTGGGCGTGCTGATGTACTTGTCAGGTTTAAGAACACTTGCAATAGAGTATGGACTGTGTACAGATTTGTATTGTTGGTTTTAATATTAGTTTCATGTCAGCCCAAAAAATAAAAATAAACAAAAATCCTCTTGCACTACCATGATAGCATCTGTGTCCAACTGGAATTGCAGCAGTCTGGACCGCACTATTTGATTTCTTGCCTTTGTTGTTCTCAGATGTAAGTTGCTTTGAATAAAAGCACAGCTGAATGTAGTAGTAGTACAGTAAATCAATGAAAATGTTATCATGGTGACCATGCTATTCAGGTTCCTTAATTATTTTATTTTTTCTTCAGGTTTGCACAAGGTTTGCAGTTGAAACAACTTGCCATGATCACTGACGGGATAGCAGCAAGTTCCAGGACATTAACAAGGATGGCAAAAGTACTCAGAAAGGTTGTCATATTACATGCTAGTTTCTAACTATGATTACTGTAATCAATTTTGTAAAAGACAAAATAAATACACTAATTTGAAATTTGCTTGTTTACATATTGATTTAATTATGAAAATAATTAAATAAACCCAATTCACTAGTGAAGTTTATTTAGCACATTCCATGTGCTTTGCATAAAATATAAAATAAACATTACAGCAGAATTCGGAAGAAGTATTAAATGAAATACACGTAAAACTTTTATTAGGTCACAGTGAGAATATTTGTCTCCTTTTCTATTATGGTAAATTAATTTTCTTTAGAAAAATGGCTCAACAATTTGTGACCATTTGCCCTTTTTCAAGTGCAGTGACTAATTGTCTATGCATCTTTGAAATTGCTCAACTGTTATATTTCTACATTTGAAGGTTTGCATTGCTGCCGTCAAGCGGCTGAGGAAAAGAGGAATGAGGATCGGTGGTCGTCATCGATTTGTTGTCATCGACGAGAGCAAATTTGCCCACAAGCGAAAGGTACATTTTATATTTGTATGCATGTGTAGTATATTTAGATCAGGATTTTTATGGCAAGGTGCAGTAGTGCAATAAAGATGGTTAACTTTAATATTAGTGCAGTTATTTGGCAGTGCTTTATTTTCAAGTAGCATGAATCAGTATGAAGAATCAGGAAGTCAGTATTACTTACTCAATAGGCTTACATGATGATTGTGCAGCACATCCTCTTATGTCTTTTTTAAATACAGGATAACAATTGATGCAGCAGTGCATGTGAGAATAACACAGAAAAAAATTGAATACAACCTAAACCTTAAAGTGTTTGTCTTTTCTTATTTACTTTCAGTACCATCGTGGTCGATGTGGCAACACTTGGCGTCGTGAGCGGCAGTGGGTGTTTGGGATGCTGGAGGTTGAAGGGAAATCAAGAAGACCTATCCTGAGACTTGTCAGGGATCGCACAAGGAAAACCCTCATTGGCAAAATAAGACATCATATCAGACCCAGAACATCGATCCTCACTGATGAATGGCGTGCCTATAAGGGGCAGCTTGCTAAATATGGATATGATCAATATTCTGTCTGCCATAAAAAAAACTTTGTTGATCATGAGAATGGTGCTCATACTCAACATATTAAGCGTGCATGGCAGAACTACAAGCTGGAAGTATGGCGCCATAGAGGTAACCGTACTCTTGAGTCACTGAAGCTTCATCTCAAGATGATAGAGTGGCACCACTGGTTAGGTGTACGTCATTACAATGGCGTCTTGGGCAGGCTTTTCCATGATGTAAAAAAACAAGTCAAGTGAACATCAAATCTAACTATGCACTGTCTGATGGCATCAATATTGGACTGACTCAGACATTGCCTCATGGCACTTATATTCATGTTCTCTCCTGACAAGATCCTTGTTTGAGTTGTATGAACTCTGAAATGTATGTTAATTTAGATAAAATGAACTGCTCTGGAAACCCCTGCTTGAAGAAGTAATACATTTTCTTTTGTCAAATGTTAACTTTTCCTTTGTGTTTCTTTTATGTCATATGCCTATGTTGTAAGGCATTTAAATTATTTGACTACAAGTATGCTTAATGACCTTTTTATGAAAACTTAAAATTGTTCCACTTTACTTCACAGAAAACTGTCATAAAACTGTTATAAACTGATTTGACTGTAACTATGCTTAATGACATCTTCATGAAACTAAGAGTGTTCCACTTAACTTGAATTAAGAGAAAATAGTCATAAAATGGTTATAACTGATTTGACAGTGTAATTATGCTTAATGGCATCTTTATGAAAGATAAAGAATTTTCCACTTTACTTGAATTCAAAGAAAATGGACATTAAACTGTTATAAACTGATTTTAATGTAGTTATGCTCAATGAAATCTTAATGAAAAGTTCAAATTGGTCTACTTGAATTCAACTGATTCGACACTAACTATCAATGACATCTTCATAAAACATAAAGAGTGTTCCACTTCACAGAGAAATAGCCATGAAACAGTTATAAACTAATTTGACCTTGTAATTATGCTTAATGGCGTATTAATGATACTGTCAGATTGCTCCACTTTACTTGAATTAAAAGAAAACAGTCATGACACTGTTATAAACTGATTTGACAGTCACGTTATACTTAATGGCATCTTAATGAAAACTTTAGATTGCTCCACTTTACTTGAATTAAAAGAAAACAGTCATGACACTGTTATAAACTGATTTGACAGTCATGAATAGTTTTGGTTATATAGCTGTTGGAGGGAATATACAGTAAACTCATTTGGCAATGTTACGCTTAATATCTTAATAAAGACATTTATGAAACTATCATATATGTTTTGTTTTGACATCAGCTGTGACGACAGTTTATAATTGTGTCATAACAGCTAATGTCAAAACAAACCATATATGATAGTTTAGTGTCATGTTAAGTTACAAAACTAAATATTTTTTAAGCTTGACAACTAGGTCTGCTTTGTCATATTCATGACAGGTTATGTAGTCTTGGTTAATGTCAAGTTGTCATAACAAAGACATCTTAAACAATGTCAACTCTGCATCAAAAGTGTCATAATTTACCGATTGACCCTTAATGACAACTGTCATAAGCATTCATTCATGTCCATGAAAGGTGTCATGTCATGATTATGACAGCGTTATGTCAGTCTTATGCACACCCATTCAAGTAAAGTGTTACCACAGGTATTAGTATTGTTGTAAGATATACTAGGACCAGGGATGTCACCAGTATGACCACTGTAACCAATCAAAGGAAAAGAATATAGTGAAATAAATGACAATATATGCTTGATGTGCATTATTAACACTTTAGCCATCTCACCTACAGCTACAATATCTGAAACATGAATGTAAGCGTTGAAGGATGAGGAGTGGGATGATTTGGTTTTCACCTCGTCAATCTGAACTAATGAACTAATCTTCATTCAACATTTTCAAATTGACGACACATTTTTGAGATTCCCAGAACAATTACAGTTGTTTGTTCATGGTAAGTTTCAGTATAGCTAATATATCAAATATTAAACTTAAAAAAAAAACTATTGGACTGACCCTTTGGACTTTATGAAACGATAATGTTTTCTATTGCCATCCACAGATATAGCCAGCATATCTGGAGTACAAGCTGGACACTTGAATGGCTCCACCAGGCACAGATCTTCTTTTTTGTAATTGCAGAAGATAAATTCTCGAAAGACTCTGTGGAATGTGTCACTGCAGATGCTGCCTCTCTGGAAACAAGAATAGTAGCATTTTGGTCAGTTTAAGACGTGGACGTTTGGAATTAAAAACATCTGAATGTCAGAGCACCTACCCGTCCTGTACTAAGGGCTCGATGTTCAAGCATTCTGATCAACGCTTGCTGTGATAAAGCTGGGCTGTCTAACTTCATCTGCTGAAATGATGTGAACACACCAGATTTGAACAGCAACTGGAAGCTTGGGGTTTCTGGCCAATATTTGAGGCCAAGAAAATCACTCATCCCTGGGGTCCATTTGGAGGAACAAAGGGGACAGCACACAGCAGGCAGATAGAGGCTGTATGGCCCGGAAAAAAATTACACTTTCAGTCAGTCAGTATCAGAATTAAATAAGATCTTCATTATAATATGTTAAGACATGTTAAGAAATATGTTCTCATTTTGTTTGTTTTGACATCATGAATGATACCCCTGTATTTGGTTTCTGACACGGCTAATGAGGGAATCCTCCACACGTGCAACAATCAATAAAACAGGGTGTGCCCACAGGTGCGGGCTCCCACTCTAACTCATGCGTGTGACGAAGTACTGTGTTTTTTCATCACGTTGAACACTGCGCTATAATTAGATTCTGCTAACATAATATATCATCATAATAATAATTCACTGTTAGGCTTGACCTAAAACTTAATCTTCTTATGGGTTAAAAACAGTCACAGAAAGTGACAACATGTTTCTGGTGGACTGCTGAATCGCATGCTGGACAGAGACACTGAGTTCCTGAAGCAACGCAGCCCAGGCACCGGATCACTGCCCCAGCTGTTTTGCATAAATGACAGCAATGCTCTATTACTGTCTCAGTGGCAAATTTGCTATCCAACAGCTCTGGCACTGCAGTTTGGAACTTTTTTTCAAAAGTGGACTGTCTTTTAGTCCATGTAGACATGGCAGGTGTCTCCTCCACTTGGACTGATGCAGGGACCATGACAGAGTCCACAAGATCCCTGAGTTCCTGAAGATGTTGCTCTAAAGTAAAATATTTAAAGAAATATGATAATGTAAAATACAGAGATAGCAATGTATTTGAACAAAGAAAAATGATCTCTTAGATGGCTTTGTCACTGAGTATGCATCATAACAGTAGGCAGCAAGATTGATATTCATAGTTTAATGGTAATTCTAAAGATACAAGCTTATTTAAACTATCAGAGTTTAATATGCATACCAAGATTTGGGTGCTCTGGAGGATCATGATCAGTCTGTTCTGGATTAAGAGAAATAACTGTGACTGGACATCATAAGACTATATCAGACATGTCTTACCAGATTGAGTTTTTCTCATACGTATAATCGTCCCATCTTGTTCCCGCTTCCTCCAGGTAACATTTGAGCCCCCTGCTGTCTTGCGCTTTTTTTTCGTTGGGGGCTAAAAAACAACAACAGAAACAAAAAAAAACAAAACAAAGATCATTAATTTACCTTTGCTTGGTACATACTTTCTTTTCAGGTTTGCACAGAAGTTCAGTTAAATGAAACAAGAGAATGATATACATAAAAAAATAATAGAATAAATGAAAACTTACTACTTTTGATGACAACTCGTCTGCCAGGTCTTTCCCTGCCTCCAACCACTGTTTAAAGGACTCAGCCATCTCAAGACAATGAGTCTTGAGTAATTATAAATTGAAATTAAAGTGCTCGAAATAAAAAAGAAAAAACAGATGACCTTAAATTAGTTTTGAAACTGTGTCTTTTACTTTTATCTTTCAACCATAAAGAAAGTTGTGTACTTCATCTAGGTACAATTTGAAATTAGCAATAAAAGGAAACTTTCTGTTTTGATTGGTAAATCTCGCCAATGGTGCACAAAGCTTGCAGAATTTATTTTATTTATTTATTTTTGGTCAGTTTTCATTGAGGGGTGATGGGTACAAAATATTAAAGCTGAATTTAAGGAGTATTGATGCATCAAATGAATTTTGATGGTATAAGGGAAAAAAACATATTTAATCATACTGTAAGTAATATTTTAACCCTTTTCTAAACTTTTTTGTTAGCACTGAAAAGAATTACTAAAATGTGCTTTCAGGTATCTGTTTACACTAGTGGTCACCATTCAAAGTGCAAACAGGTGACACTCGTGTCTGGTTGAGGTATTATTTATTGTGCGGACATATTTCGCAGTTAGATTATTTAGTTTTTTCATTTTTATTTTTTTAGCTTCATACTTGTAAGCTAGCAAAGCACCTGTTAAAGTTGCATGCCTTAGGCCAGCATTCACAAATGATCCTGGCAAAAGTTAAAACCTTACAATTAACTAACTTGTGGACGCCCGAAATGCAACCTCTTCAATAACAACAACAGCAACAGTAATAATTGTGGGAGCCATAAATATTAAGAATGTTAAATGTTGTATTTTCTGTTTATTGGATTGTTTTGTATTAGTTTATTACAGTGATTATGGTTTGGGTTGGTCACATGGTTATGTGCGGTGGTTCTCTAGTTTAATTAAGACACCTGTGATGTGTGTGTGTTTGGTCTGGTAGAGAGAGGGTGTGTGGGTCGCCGTATTCTTTGTTGACCGCCACCTTAGTTAATCGCTGTGATTTATTTCTTTGTTTTGGATTAAGTTAGTATACGTTGTATTAAGTTAAATTTATTCTTTTTCAATAAAGTTATAAAACGTATAATTTTGGATCTCAGCGGATTTTTAATGTGCGCGTCGGACAAAGAGGAAAGGCCCAACTTCAGCCTCTCGGTGACTTTTTTTTGGTGGTTTTTGAAGTCATCACAATAATAATAACATAGACAAATAAAGCTAAATGCACAAACATGCTAGTCTTACCTGTATCACGAAGTTCAGCAATGAAATTACGTCAAACCTTTTCCGGGTCAAACGAGGGCACCGTTATTTTGCGTCCTCGGAATGCGTTACCGAAGGTATTTTGGCCGAAATGACGAAGCGACCTTTAACTGATAGGTTTTAGAAGATGCCGACATTCCAGATTCAGAGACAGGAGGCCTGGTTCCGCCTGTAGTCCATTGTTGTCTTTATTAGATTTCTTTCTAATAGGCTATGTTTTGTTTTTAATAAGTTTGTAGTGTAAATATCACAGAGTTGTTGATAATATTGTTGATAAATTTGTTGTTAAGATGGAATTGTTTGTGAAATATTGAGGTTAAATATGAGTGGTTAATTAATCATTATCACCCAAATTTGCTTGAGTTCTCGGGGTACACAATATTTATTTATTTATTTGTTTAAATTTTTATTTAAATTTATTTGTGATTTTCTAGCTGTGACATACTTGTACATACTCAGAATTGGCTACTTTGGATATTCAAAGTCAAATTCAAATTCAAACTTTATTTGTGTAGCCCTTTTCATACATTATCATGCAATACAAAGTGCTTTACAATGTAAAAACATATATTAAAAATGTAAGAGTAGAATAACACAAATGCTATCTACTTTACATTTTGAATCACACACATTCACACACGCACACACACACACACACACACACACACACACACACACACACACACACACACACACCCAAGAGCGCAAACACACAACACAAACAGATGATGCCACTCTTCTTTCATAGAATTAAAACTATTCCTTCTAGTTCCTGTCTCTTTAACTGAAACGGTTTAAGAACAAAGTTTGAGAGAGAGATCTAAAGACAAGATAAAAGACGATTGGCTTGACACCACTGTGAGGAAGCAATACCTTGGGGACCCATCCACACCATGAGCGCCCCACCAGCAACCACAGAGGCCATCGCCACAGGAGCCGCCAGGATCGGGGCAGGCGGGGGCCCCCACCACAGCCACAGGACTGCAATGCAGGGCCCGTCAGCCATCCCGTCCAGGTCGACCCCCGCAGCGACAACCCTGCAGGCCGGAGAGACAGCCCACGATGTGGAGGATCCCCATGAGGGAACACCGGAGCTAGAGGATAAAAGCTGAAAATAAAACACAGTATAAGATACTTAAAAGAGCATAAATAAATCAACGTAATAAGAACAATAAAAGAAAATTAATATATATTAAAAAGTCAATTTAAGACCAAGATACAAATGAGTGATAAAAATAGACAAAATAGATAAATAGATTAATTAAAATAACTGAATAAATAAACTAATAATATTGTTAGTCAAATAACTAAATGATTAAGAAGTTCAAGTAAAAGCTAAAACTAAAAAGATGTGTCTTGAGCCTCTTTTTAAAAGCATCTACAGTCTCTGCAGACCTGAGGCCCTCTGGCAGGCCGTTCCACAGGCGAGGGCCACAATATTGGAACGTGGCCTCGCCATGTGTTTAGGTCCTCGCCTTAGGAATGACCAAAAGGCCGGTACCAGAGGACCTCAGGGTCCGCGAGGGTTTATAGTCTAAAACCAGGTCAGATAAATAAGAAGGCCCAAGACCATTAAGACATTTATAAACAAGTAAGAGAACTTTAAAATCAATCCTGAACGCACGGGGAGCCAATGCAGCGATTTTAAAACTGGTGTAATGTGTTCCCCGCCCCCTGGTCCTCGTCAGAACTCGTGCCGCTGAGTTCTGGAGTAACTGCAAGCTAGAAGTACTCATTTTGGGAAGACCAGAGAGCAGGGCATTACAGTAATCTAATTTACTAAAAATAAAAGCATGCATCAGCACCTCCGTGCTGGCAAGAGAGAGAAACGGGCGGACTCTGGCGATGTTTTTAAGATGATAAAAGCCTGTCTTTGTGACATTTCTAATGTGTGGAGTAAAGTTCAGCTCAGAGTCAAAAAGAACACCCAGATTTCTCACACACTGAGAAAGTTTAAAGTCTTGTAGTTTGCATGAGATGCTCCCTCTCTTGTCTTCAGGACCGATAATTAAAACCTCAGTCTTGTCCTGGTTGAGCTGTAAGAAGTTCTCTGCCATCCATGACTTGATATCTAAAATACAGTTTAAAAGGGTGTTAACTGGTTCTAGGTCATCAGGAGACACAGCGATGTAAAGCTGCGTATCATCAGCATAGCTGTGAAAAGCAACACCCTGTCTCCTGATCACGTCCCCAAGTGGCAACATGTACAGGTTAAAAAGTATTGGGCCTAAAATTGATCCTTGGGGAACCCCACACTGCATTTCATGGATTCCTGAGGAGCATGTATCCATACTTACGAAAAATTTACGATCCGTGAGATAGGAGTAAAACCATTTAAGAACAGTGCCTGAGAGGCCCACCATACTTCTGAGTCTGTGTATTAAAATCTGGTGATCCACTGTGTCGAAGGCGGCACTAAGATCCAGCAGCACCAGAACAGAAAGTTTCTGTGCATCTAAGTTACACCTAAGGTCATTAACAATCTTTAAGAGGGCCGTCTCAGTACTGTGGTTCATCCTAAAACCAGATTGATATCTTTCTGAAATACTTTGTTCATTTAAAAACTCATTTAATTGGCTAAAAACAACTTTTTCAATCATTTTACTTAAAAACGGTAAGTTGGATACAGGTCTGTAGTTATCAAGAATGTTGGGGTCTAAATTACTCTTCTTCAGAAGGGGCCTCACCACCGCTGTTTTATAGGCAGATGGGAAGACACCCGTCTGAAGAGAGTAATTTACTATGTTTAAAAGCTCAGGCTCAAAGAAACCATAAAACCTTTTTTAAAAGAGATGTGGGAATTGGGTCTAAAGGCAGGTAGTTGGATTTAGCTGGGAGAAAACCCGACCAAGCATCTTTGCATCAACCAGGACAAAACTCTCCAGTGTTTCCTCTGGTAAAAATGCTTCAGATATGTTAAAATCAACATATTGTTGAGATAAAAGATTCAATCTGATAGCACTGATTTTACCTCTGAAGTGGTCTGAAAAGTCCTCACATGCAGCCTCTGATGCTGGCATGGAGGACTTATTAAAATCTGTGTTTATTAAATTATCTATTGTTCTAAAAAGGAAACTGGGGTATATTTTTATTTTGTGCAATAAGGTCTGAAAAATGGAGGGTTCTTGCTTGTTTTACTGCATTATTATAGATGTACTGTTGTTCATGAAAAATCTCAAAGTGGATGTTTAATTTAGTTTTTCTCCATTTTCGTTCGGCTCTCCTGCATTTCCTTTTTATTTCTTTGATGCTCTCATTTATCCATGGTGATTTGGGTTTACCTTTTATAGATTTTGTTTTTAGTGGAGCAGCAGCATCAATAGCGGATTTAAGTTGCAGTTAAAATGATCAACAATAAGATCACTGGATGCAGGTAAAAACTGAGCAGAGGTATGATGTAAAATGTTAATAAAATTTGCAGCCACTTCAGAAGTAATATATCGCTTCCTCACAGTTCTCACTGGGGCCTCCCGCTGCCTAAAACTGGTGATGTTAAAAAACACACGTAGTGGTCAGACACAGCCAGGTCAACAACAGAGGACACACCCGTGGACAGGCCATACGTAATGACCAAGTCCAGGGTGCGTCCTCTGTTATGAGTTGGCTGTGTGACGAGTTTGTTTTGAAATCCATGCTGTCTAAAAGGTTTAAAAACTCTCTTCCATAAGGATCAGAGCTGTTAAAAATATGTAGATTAAAATCACCAGTTATTAAAATTTTGTCATGGACTTGAGTGTATAAATGTTAAAAAGTCAGAAAATTCTTGAATAAAACAGGATGGAGGCTTTGGTGGTCGATAAACTGTAACACATAAAATGGACGGGTTGCTAAAAACAAATGCATGATGCTCAAAAGAAGAGTAACTATATAAAAGGATTGTCTTTGTTAAAATTGAGTTGTGAGCGATCGATGCTTGTGCCCCCCCTGGTAGAAAATAAAAAGTTAAAATTTGGGGGAGATACAATATAGCTATTGTAAAATGCCTGGTAAAGATGTCACCTACTCTGAGGTGGTTGGAATACGAGACAGCTGGAATGCACCATTGCTGCCGTGCTGACAGTCATTTTTACCATGACTCAGTAGGGTGGCGCTTAACTTTGAAATGTAAACAATAGACGTTTATAGGTGTCTGTTAAAACGACCAGTGTGGGCGTTCTTCTGGTGAGGACAGTCTTGCAAAAAGGGTTAAATACACAGTATGTGTGTCAGAGGAGAATATATATGGTGTGTGAGGACAATATATTTGTGTAAGATGGGTAAATGTGTGTATATGTAAGAGGAGAATGAATCCTGGCCTCTACGGCCCTCATAGACAGGTGAGGTAGACGTGGACAGACAGCTGATGTGTGGTCAGCTTCCAGATGAAAACAAGACTGATGGAGAAAAATCTGACCCTTCAGATTCAGATGAAAATGAAGTCCTGGTCCAGGTCCTTTGCAGGTCTGTTTAATGAGTCCTTCATCAGAAACTCTTTCGTACCCCGGGGCCATCCGGCTATACAACATCTCGCTGAGGGCCCAGGGGTCACAACCACAACCATAGTCTGAATAGTTTTTATGGACATGTGCCTTTTTCTCATTTGTAAGCACATTTGTTTTTCTAAACACTGTTTTCAGCAGTTTTTGCACATCCTGCACTTTTCACTCATGCACCTTGTTTGACTACCACTGTCATAATATGTACATACGTTGATCACCTGTACAGTATATATGTACATAGACCATAATAATGACTCTTGTTCGGTCCAACTCGGAGTGTGTTTTTGCGTCACAGCGCATCCAAGCTGAGTAGACATTACAATAAGTGTACAATAGTTTTTTACCATTTGTCTCCTTTATCTACCGTTGCCTTTATTTAATTTTAAATTAGTCTAGTTATGCTTAAGTATTAACCTTTAATGTATGTATATGCTACTGGATGCTTGAATTTCCCTCGGGATCAATAAAGTATCTATCTCTCTATCTATCTATCTATCTATCTATCTATCTATCTATCTATCTATCTATCTATCTACTATCTATCTAATCTATCTATAGAGGAGGAAGGTCTGATGTTGCCCCTCCTACCTGTCCTCCTCCTACTTGTGCTCCTCTACCTATCCTCCTCCTACCTGTCCTCCTCCTACCTGTAACCCCTCCTACTGTCTCCTCCTACCTGTCCTCCCTCCATCACAGGTAGAAATTTGACTCATTCCAGAAGCAGCTCACTGTGTATCAGTGGAGATTCTTCTTCTTCTTCTTCTCTGACCAAACTGTAAGTGTGAACTTTCCTCTTTGTTTCTGGAATGTTTGGAGAACGTGTTCACTTCTGATTTCAGCTCCAACTTTGATCTCTGCTGTTTGAAGACAAATCTACATGATGATCAGATTATTGATTATTGATCCTGGAAATCAAAGTGTGGTCTGCAAGCAGATATTGTCTGATGGAACTGTGATATTGCAATTAAACAATAGACTGTTGCAGGGAGGGAAACCAGGAAGAAAAAAATAACACTGCCTCTAGCACTACACCTACACCTCTTGCACCTGGGTCCAAACTGGACTCACAGCAGTTATGACGTCCCATCCTGGTTGATTCTTTCTTGTGTTGCTTTTACTCTCAGATGTAAGTTGCTTTGGATAAAAGTGTCTGTTAAATGACTGTAGAATAGAATAGAATAGAATAGAACAGAATATTAAAGTGGGAGCCATCAGCTTCCTGCTGCTTCCAGTGAAACATGGATCCTTGGATCAAACTGCTTTAGTAGATAATGAGGCAGAAATGTTGCTGCAGAACAACTTGAACTTTGAGCCTCTCTTTATGTTTCCAGTAACAGGAGTCAGAGAAGTTTTTACAAGCTTCATGTTGCAACATCATTTCCTTCATCATCGTTCACCTTCATGTTATTTCAGAAACATTAGTCTTTTCTGTTCATGTCTCTTTAAAAATCTCCTTCCATCATCACAAGCAGCCAAGCAAGGCCTCCACCTCCACTATGTTTTACATCTACTTTACTTAGAGCTGCCAGAACACGTCCATTTATCTGTGGATTCAGTAGAAATAAATTCATCTTTAGCTCATTTTTTTCAGCTAGAAAAAGCTGAATATTTTACACTAGTTCACACATGACAGTAAACTAAATATCTGAAGCATTTTCCAGCTAAATAAGGTGGAAAACATCACCTTCATCTCTAGAAATGATTCACACATTGTAGAAACAGTAAAATGTCTGAAAGATGATCAACATTCTGGTGAATAATGAAGCAGTTTGGATGTAGTTTTAATCTAAATTCATGTGTAATCAGCTGAAGTGGCTGCAACAGTCCCAGCACCAGGAGAAGCTAACAGGCCGAGCAGCTGGTGGTTGCCATGGATACGTGGCTCCTGTCTATCATTGAACTTTGACTGTTTATAAGAGATGAATCCCGGTTTAATCATTCATTATGTGGCTTTTATGAAGCAGATTTAGATATAGATTGCCATAAAACGGTTTTCACCTCTACTAAAGAAAAAAACCTTCATACCAACACGTAACCCTCATATTCTGTTAGAATAAATTATGTTTGGGACTCTTATCTACTAAACTTTTAGTTTCAACTTTAAGCTGCAATAAAATGAGGAAAGAACCATATTTTCAGTTTATTTTTCTTTTCATTTATATCATGATTAATGCATCAGCATAAGAATTAAGATGCCAGTTTTGACCAAACACCACTAGCAGCTTTATGGAAAAACACCATTATTAATTAAATATTGTAAAAAACTAATTAGACCTGCATCAGTATCAGAAACACCAACTGGCCCATCAGATAGATACATGAGGAGATTCATTTAGTTGCATGATTCTTTTTAATAATGTCAAACTGTGAACAAAAACTTGTAAAAAACCAGATGTGTAGTGTGAACTAAAAACTGCACTAAAATCATTACAGATTAACCCCTTGATGCCTGTTGTTGTAAATTTATGAGAAACCACTTCTGGCCTTTAATTTTTTTATTGCTTTTATTCATTATTATTTTCCTTTATGAATTGCCTATCAATTCATGTGATATTCATAGTATTTTATTTTATTCCAGTCCTTTTCTTTGTGTTATATTTTCCTGTATTTATGGTGTTTTTATATAACTGTAAATAAATTTGAGCGTTTAAAGAGTTCATATTTAATCACTTTTTGCATGAAAGGATTCTCTAGCAAAAATTATCAGACTGAGTTTAATCCAGCAGATTGATGCCTCCGGAGACAGAGAAGAGGAAGGTTGCTGCAGCGGTTGCTAGGTTGGTTGCTGGGTAAATGTCTAGGTGTCGTCTCATTGCTGGAATCTTCCGAGCTGGCTGGTAGCAGTTTATTCTTGCAGTGAGACAGCTGATACATGTTCCTTCTTCATGTTATTGTTTAAACCACTTTCTAATGTCTTAATGTCCAATACTTTAGTCCCTATACTAATTAACTAAAGCTAGCCAATGAGCGCACAAATACTACAGTAACTTAAAGAACACACTCACACACAAACACAACTTGCAAATATCTCTGGAGGTAAATTCCCTCACAGCTGGAAAAGTACAAGAACTGATTTTAACTACTATTAATAAATTCTATCCTGAAAGAACATAGCAGCTGATCTTTGTACAGCAGATTGATGGAAAGGAGGATTTCAGTTAATGTTCAGATTAAGTTCAGCTCCAAGGTCTTCATCAGCTGGAGAAAGTCCAGTCAGTTCAGAGATCATTAGCTGTGGAAGCATGCCACACATCTAGTGTGGCGCTCTTCCCTGAAAAACAGCTGAGCAGCTTCCTCAGATCAGCTGTGTCATCAAAGTCTTTCAGTTTTTGTCTCCTCCTGGTCCGTAAGCCAACGATCAAAGCAGAGACACATCAAGCTTCATCAGCTGGGATCTGCTTGCAGCTTTCAGGAGAAGATTATGGACATGAAATCAGGCTGGATGAAGAAAGAAGAACATGTTGGTTGTCGGAATGAGCTGCTGCTGCTTTTGATGGAACAGGAGAGATTTCAGTTGCTGTTCAGATGAATGATGGTGTGTTTCCTCTGCAGGTGAAGGTAGAAAGTGTGTGTGAGCTGATGTGAACCAACATCATGGATCAGGTCAGAGAGGAGGGAGTCCCTCCCTCTAAAACCACTCAGAGGTGAGATGTCCATCTCTAACTGTCTCATGACTCTTCTCCATGTCAAAGATCACAACTCACATCACCAAACATCTGGATTCACAGGAACTCAGCCTGGACCTGGACATAAAAGTTAGACCTGGACCTGGACTGGATCTGGACTAGGACCAAGACCCGCCACTTAAACCTAAGCCTAGACTCATATCTGGACCTACACCTGGACCTCAACCCAGTTGTGTCTCCATGAACCGCGACCTATCAAAAGGATGTCTAATCGATTTGCATCAAAGTCGTGGATCTAACAGACAGTAAGTAGTTGTCAGTATTATAAATGTAAAAGTGGAAGCCTGAACTCTCAGAATCAGGTTTACTGTGAATCTTTGCTGCTGCATCATCTGATCTGCTTCATCAACATCTGAACATCCTGCATCCTCAATAACTCTAGAAGCACAAACAGCTGCAGTTTGATCCTAAATTCCAGTCACATCAGTCTGAATTCATCTGGTTCAGTTCTTTTCAAACTCAGACAGTTGGATTTTTCTAAGAATTCAGAAAGCTTTACATTTCCATCATTCAGTCTGTCATCAACGTCCATCTGGTCTCTTTGGACATCTCCTCTTCATCAGACTATAAGCTCCTCTTCATCAGACATGACCTCCTCTTCATCAGACATGAGCTCCTCTGAAAACATCTGTTCTGAACTTTCAGCAGATCTCTGATGGGTTTTAGGCTGAATTCTGAGATTTAATAACATTTTCTGCTTTTCTATCAGGATAATTCAGAAGCTAAAACCTGGATCTGGACCTGGATATGAAGTTAGACCTGAACCTGAACCCAGCTGTGTCTCCATGAAGAGCGATCCGGTCGATGGGTCGTTTAATTCATTTCCATCAAAGTCGTGGATCTAACAGACAGTAAGTATTTGTCAGTATTAAAATGTAAAAGTCGAAGCTGAAACTCTCAGGATCAGGTTTTACTGTGAATCTTGCTGCTGCATCATCTGATCTGATTCATCACATCTGAACATCCTGCATCCTCCAATAACTCTAGAAGCACAAACAGCTGCAGTTTGATCCTAAATCCAGTCACATCAGTCTTGAATTCATCTGGTTCAGTTCTTTCAAACTCAGCTGTGTTTCAAAGCTTCGTGTTTCCAGTGTGTGAGGGAGCCATCTCCTTACTGGTCATACTGGATGTTACATACGAGTCCGTCTCCTCTGAAGTCCACTGATCACATGGAAGGTGGAGCTGACACACTTTCTTCACACAGTCTTTGCAGCTGCAGCTGTCCTGTGATGCAGCAGATTAAAGTTCAGATCCCAAGGTCTTCATCAGCTGGAGAAAGTCCAGTCAGTTCAGAGATCATTAGCTGTGGAAGCTGCCTACACATCTGGTGGCTCTCTTCCTGAAAACAGCTGAGCAGCTTCACTCAGATCAGGCTGTGTCACCAAAGTCTTTCAGTTTTTGTCTCCTCCTGGTCCGTAAGCCAACGATCAAAGCGGAGACCACATCAGCTCATCAGCTGAGATCGCTGCAGCTTTCAGGAGAAGATGTGGACATGAAACCAGGCTGGATGAAGAAAGAAGAACATGTTGGTGTCTGAATGAGCTGCTGCTGCTTTTCTGGAACATTCTGGGACACATCAGTCGACTCTGTTGGAGCTTTCTAACATCTATGACTTCTAACAGAGTGAGCTGCTTCTTAGATGAAGCTCCTACTTCCTCCTCCATGGTTCCACCTTCCAATAAGCAGCTTGCAGCACCTGGTTTTCTGGATCTCTGATCGACAGCTGGCTGCAGAGTCTCTGCAAGAAATCAGGAGGAATTTGCAGGAATTTGCTCTTCTCACCTGCATCCAGCAAACATTTCTGGAACATTTCAAGGCTGCCAGTTCATGTTGTGAAAACAAGCTTCAGTGAACGATGCATTAAAGTTCACGTCCAAAGTCAGGAAAGCTGTGTGGTTGGCTATTATTTTAGTTCAGCAGAACTTTCCATCCAAAATGAGCTCATCACTTTCCAATGATTCCAGTTCTTCTCCACCATAGCTCTGTATCACATCATCCCTGTTAAAGTTCTTTTCTTTCTTTTTCAATTCCACTGTATTACCTGCAGAACAATCAGGATGTTCCAGTGTTGCTTGTTCCAGTGTAGTTTTGTCACCTACAGAGCAGAATTCATCTGATCAACCAACCAGCTAAAGACTTTATCGAGATTAGAATGAGTGTGTCAGTATGGGTCCAGACTGAACTGAGGCCTTTCAGAGGCTTTTCATCAGCAGGCTGAGCTGGATGTGGATCTCTGATCAGGCTGGAAGAACTTCTGAGTCTGTCATCAACATCCATCTGGTCTCTCTGACAGCTCCTCTTCATCAAAACTTGAAGCTCCTCTTCATCACGACATGAGCCCCTCTGAAAACATCTGTTTCTGGACTTCAGCAGGGTCTCTGATGGGTTTTAGACTGAAACACTGAGAATTAATAACATCTCTGCTTTTCTATCAGGATCATTCAGAAGCTAGAACATGGATCTGGACCTGAACCTGGACCCAGCTGTGTGTCCATGAAAGCGACCGATCGATGGGACATGTAATTAATTTCCATCAAAGTCATGGATCTAACAGACAGTAAGTATTTGCCAGTATTAAATGGAAAAGTCGAAGCTGAACTCTCAGAATCAGGTTTACTTTGTGTTGTGAATCTTTTTGCTTCTACAGTTTCTGAGAATCAGGACATTCAGATGGGCTCAAATGTTAAGACGAGTTGGATCAGATGGTTCAACCAGCAAACAGCTGCAGTTTGATCCTAAACCCAGTCAGACCAGTCTGATCCAGTCTTTCCAAACTCAGACAGCTGGATTTCTCTAAGAAACTCAGAAAGCTTCATGTTTTCCAGTCGTGAACGAGCTCCTCCTTACTGTTCATGCTGTGTGTTACATATGATATCCAGTCCTGACACTGTTAGGAAATAACCATGCTGCTCCATGTAGAGCTTCTTTTTCTGGCTGACTTTGTCTCTGTAACAACTTTAGTTGAATGTGTTGCTGCTCTCCAATAAAACCTTTGTTTCCATTTCCTAAACATAGTAAAGCTGCTCTGTGAACATGGAGAAAATAATAGTTTAAATTTGATGTTGAGTTGGTTTACTTGAACACTCAGAGGCAGATTAAGTTTTTATTTTATATTAGAAACTTTCAAACCTTCCAGTAAACAGAATTCCTGCATGTTCCACATGGAAAGAATATTCCCTAAAACTCCCTTTGACTCACAAACAATCAAAACTATTTCTGGTTTTAAAACTCTAACAGTTCCTCTCATGGTTCTCCATCTGACATCAGTCAGTCTCATCCAAGCACACACTGGCTGTGGCTGCCTTGCTCCAGGGCACCTCAGCACAGAGCTTCATGAAGGTGTTGGTGAGAGCTTCCTAAAAGCTGAAAGCAGCTTCTCCATGTGACAGAATGTGATGTGATTCTTCCTGATTCCTCCACAGAGTGGACCAGCAGAGCTCAGAGCTTCCCAGTGGTCAGTCTGCCCAGCAGCATCAAACACAGCTGGACTCCATATTTATGGTCTGTACATGTACAACAACTACTTTTCCATCTCTTCTGTCCACATCATCTCCATGCTGACCTTTGTAGACCAGTGGATTGTCAGTGTGTCCAACATGGATCTGATGTTTGGCTCCATGATTTCAGTCTGATTGTGTCCTTCATATCGTTTCTCTTCCAGCTGCTGGAGGACAACATGATCACTTTCATGAAGAAGGAGCTGAAGAAGTTCCAGAAGCTTCTGAGTCCAGATTGCCCAGAATGCTCAGTGTTGGAGGGTGAGGATGAGGAGCAGAGGAAGAGCAGCAGAGAGGCGTTAGTGAAGATCACAGTGGACTTCCTGAGGAGGATGAAGCAGGACGAGCTGGCTGAGCGTCTGCAGAGCAGTAAGAGGATTTCTCTGAAGATTGAAGCTGCTGGATAAATGGACACATTTACTGATGTCTCAACCACATGAACATCACATATTCACATCCTCATTCCCTCGAGGCTTCAATCCTTTACTGACTCGTCTTATTTCTTCTTTTTTTCAGAACTTCTGGCTGCAGCTTGTCAACGTAAACTAAAATGTGGTCTGAAGAAGAAGTTCCAGTGTGTGTTTGAGGGGATTGCTAAAGCAGGAAACCCAACCCTTCTGAAAACCAGATCTACACAGAGCTCTACATCACAGAGGGGAGGGACTGCAGAGGTCAATGATGACATGAGGTCAGACAGATTGAAACAGCATCCAGGAAACCACACAGACCAGAAACAACCATCAGACAAGAAGACATCTTTAAACTCCCACCTGGAAGAGCTGAACCAATCAGAACAGTGATGGACAAAGGGAGTGGCTGGCATTGGGAAAACTGTCTTAACACAGAAGTTCACTCTGGACTGGGCTGAAGACAAAGCCCACCAGGACATCCAGTTGACATTTCCACTGACTTTCAGAGAGCTGAATGTTGCTGAAAGAGAAAAAGTTCAGCTTGGTGGAACTTGTTCATCACTTCTTTACTGAAACCAAAGAAGCAGGAAATCTGCAGCTTTGAAGAGTTCCAGGTTGTCTTCATCTTGGACGGTCTGGATGAGAGTCGACTTCCTCTAGGAACTTCCACAACAATGAGACCCTGACTGATGTTACAGAGTCCACCTCAGTGGATGTGCTGCTGACTACCTCATCAGGGGGAAACTGCTTCCCTCTGCTCGCCTCTGGATAACCACACGACCTGCAGCAGACAATCAGATCCCTCCTGACTGTGTTGGCATGGTGACAGAGGTCAGAGGGTTCACTGACCCACAGAAGGAGGAGTACTTCAGGAAGAGGTTCAGAGATGAGGAGCATGGGCCAGCAGGATCATCTCCCACATGAAGACATCACGAAGCCTCCACATCATGTGTCCACATCCCCGTCTTCTGCGTGGATCACTGCTACAGTTCTGGAGGATGTGCTGGGAAACCAGAGAGGGAGGAGAGCTGCCCAAGACCCTGACTGAGATGTACATCCACTTCCTGGTGGTCCAGACCAAAGTCAAGAAGTGTCAAGTATGATGGAGGAGCCTGAGACAGATCCACACTGGGTCCAGAGAGCAGGAGATGATTGAGTCTCTGGAAAACTGGCTTTTGAATCAGCTGCAGAAAGGAAACCTGATCTTCTATGAATCAGACCTGACAGAGTGTGGCATCGATATCACAGCAGCCTCAGTTTACTCAGGAGTGTTCACACAGATTCTTTAAAGAGGAGAGAGGACTGTACCAGGAGAAGGTGTTCAGCTTCGTCTATCTGAGTGTTCAGGAGTTTCTGGCTGCTCTTCATGTCGTCTGACCTTCATCAAGTCTGGAATCAACCTGATGAAACAGAAAAGGTTTAAATTAATCAAGAAAAAAATTATTTAAAACATCTCTATCAGAGAGCTGTGGACGAGGCCTTACAGAGTCCAAATGGACACCTTGACTTGTTCCTCCGCTTCCTCCTGGGTCTTTCACTGCAGACCAATCAGAGCTCTCTCCTACGAGGCTTGAATGACACAGACAGGAAGTAGCTCACAGACCAATCAGGAAACAGTCCAGTACATCAAGAAGAAGATCAGTGAGAATGTTCTGCAGAGAGAAGCATCAATCTGTTCCACTGTCTGAATGAACTGAATGATCGTTCTCTAGAGAAGGAGATCCATCAGTTCCTGAGATAAGGATGTCTCTCCACAGATAAACTGTCTCCTGCTCAGTGGTCAGCTCTGGCCTTCATCTTACTGTCATCAGAAGAAGATTCTGGAGGTGTTTGACCTGCAGAAATACTCTCCTCAGAGGAGGTTCTTCTGATGGGCACTGCCAGTGGTCAAAGCTCCAGCAAAGCTCTGTAAGTACATATATAGCAGGATGTGGAGAAATATACTGCTGCTGTTTTATAGGACAGAATGTGACAGAGAACTACTTGTCTTACTTTTGCTGCTCTAGTTTACTGCAGAGCAGGTTTGGTTCTGAGATCAGTGATAAATACAGGTGAAAGCTCAGCCTCGTAGAAATATGAACAAGTCAGAAAGATATGGGTTTGTAGACGTTGAGCGAGTCTCTTTCCAACTCTCTTAAAGAGAGACTGTGTTGTTTGATTTTCACTGATCTTCATCTTCCTGAGTGATTAAAAAGAAGACTGATTACTCTAAAGTTTGTTCCGGCAGACATTTAAACATTTTGAACTGGTGTTACTTATTTTTATCTACTGTGAGATCTGATTGGGTTTCACAAAGTTGGGTTCCTTTACTAAATAATGAAATAGAGATTTGAACATTTTAAAAAGCTGCAGGACTTCTGAATTAGATCTTCCAAGATCTCTCGAATTTACATCTGATAATCTGGACATTGAAGTGATTGCAGTTTGTGGTTTTCAGCATTTCAGTGGACAAGAACAGCTTCAAGATACATGACCATCAAAATTCAGTAACTGGGAGAAATCAGACTGTTGTAATAATCAGATCTCACACATCTATATGCACTTCTGATATGTGATATTATGAAAAACCCTGGTCTACATTTTCCTGTCCTTTATTGGATTTCTAACCGATTACATACGTACTTGATGATGTAATACTCAAACTTCCAGATATTTTAGAACATCTGGTCTTTGTTGAACATGGCAGCACCTACAGTCTTAGCATTATGCTAATGTGAAAGCTAATAATCCTGCTAAACAAACTACATGAATGCTTTACTTTGTTTCTACTCTGGCTTCATACTGCTGCATGTCATCATATTTTTCTTTTGTGTTTCTCTCATGTTGTGACTGCATGACTTCCATCTTTTAATAAAACACAGTTTGTTGCACATGCAAAGATGTAAAAAACAAAGAAATCAGATATGTGTGTGTCTACATGCACTAAGATATCAGAGTATTAGGGATGAATGGAGGTGTGTTAATGTGATTTCTTATAACCAGATTATCTGATAAATGATTTCAGATTATGCTGTCTACATCAGTGCTTCCCAACCTATTTTTATTGGGGACCCGCTTCATGCCAATGTTGAAAAGTCATGGACTTCTTGCCCCACCATGCTTGGTTTTTATGCTTTTAAAAATGAGATTCTCACCGTAAATCGTGTATTCTAGTTGAGTCCTGTCCTTCCATAAAGCCAAAGTTAAATTGACAACATATGGCATTCAGCTATTTTTTCTTAAAATAGGGTCAATGTGTGGACAATTATCACAATGGCTCTGAATGTTTGGGGCCTCGGGATCCCACTGTGCTCTTTGAGAGACCCACATGGGGGGTCTTGGACCCCAGGTTCAGAACCTCTGATCATGATCAGATTGTTGGTGTGCATGTAAACAGACTCATTGATGATGTGACACAGTTCCAACATCACAAAGCTCATGATGTGCTGATAAATGCTAAACTCTATTCCTCACTGATCTGATCTGAAGTCAGCCCCACCATCACCCTGATGATTGTTCACTCATGATGTCTTTGAATATTAAAATCCACCACATGGACACGATAACAAGGTTAGAAACCTGATTTTCTCTACAGGTGGTCCTGCAGTCTGATTCCACCATGAGGGCTGATTATTTTGTCACATATATTATTCGTGTTTTTCTCTGTAACTTTATCTCCAGGCTGAGTGCATGTGGTCTCTCAGAGAGAAGCTGTGGACCTCTGTCCTCAGTCCTCAGCTCCCAGTCCTCCAGTCTGACAGAACTGGACCTGAGTAACAACGACCTGCAGGACTCAGGAGTGAAGAAGCTGTGTGGTGGACTGAAGAGTCCAGACTGCAAACTGGAAACTCTCAGGTCAGCATTCATCAAACTGAGAGTTTAAAATGAGTTTTTATTCATGACTAAGAGAAATTCTGTGGAAGGTGTTTGTATGATTGTCTCTGATTTAGGGCTTTTACACCACATGATCTTACCAGAACCAGTAACCGGTCCCACATCCTAAACCTCTCAGAACATATAAAATCTTGGTTCAGGTTCTGTTTAAGGTGCTGTACAAACAGAACTTTTTAGATACACTCAAATAAATAATTGGATGAACCCAGTTTAATTCCAGGGCTGTTTTTTTTTTTCTATTTAATAATGTGGGTTGAATATTTTTGGAAGGTTTAAGTAAATTAATTCTGCTCATTTTCAAATGCTGCCATTGACAAGAAATAGTCATAGTCATTTCTAGTCTAATTTAATTTAATAGAGCTAAATGATGAACATTTCCTTATTTAAATTGAATTAATAGTTAACAGTTCAATGCATAGAGTTCACTACAGTGGGGCCTATTTAAAAGCTTTTCCAGATTTCTAGCGTATACATGGATGAGGATAGTAAATTTGCACCAGGCAGGACCGCAGGGTGCCAGATACTGGCAGTAAAAGAATACATGGAATGCCATAACTACATAGCCGGCGTAGTATACAGAAACATCTGTGCAGAGTGTGGGCTGGAGACTCCTAGATCACAATGGGAAACACCTCCAAGATGGTGGAGAATGAAAGGGCTAAGATCCTGTGGGAGTTCCAGATACAATCCAACAAAATGGTGGTGGCCAACCAGCTGGACATTGTAATCATGGATAAGCAGCAAAGAAAAGCCGTGGTGATGGATATTGCCATCCCCAACTATGGAAATATCAGGAAAAAGGAACCCGAGAAACTGGACACATACCAAGGACTCAAGGAAGAGCTAGAGAAAACCTGGAAGGTGAAGGCAACAGTAGTACCAGCAGACATCTGAGCACTAGGGGCTATTTCCCCTCACACTGGAAAAGTGGTTCCAACAGATACCTGGAAAACCATCAGACATCTCCATCCAGAAGAGATCAATCTTAGGAACAGCTAAGATACTGAACTGGAGCCTCAAGCTTCCAGGTCAACTTTGTTCTCATCCACAGTCAAACTATAATTTTAATATTATGTTCCATATGTTTTAATCAATGTTCTAACGGTGGCCTTTCTGTGCAGAGTTTGCATGTTCTGCCCGTGTATGTATGGGTTCTTTCCAGGTACTCCTGCTTCCTCCCACTGTGCAAAGACATTCATGTTAGGTTATTTGATCAAATTCTCCCAAGGAGTGAGTGTTAATCATTGTCTCTGTGTTGGCCCTGCGATGGACTGGTGACCTGTCTAGGTGTAATGGTGGGGACTATGGATGTACATTAGGGTTCTGTTTGAGGAGAACCAGATAAACTTTTGCGATGGGATGTGAAATGACCAGGTGAGAGCAAATTTTGAAATGCCAACGGGGACAAAAGCAGCACAATTTTGCAACAAGAAATTTATTACAAATTAAAATTAAATGCTAAAGGTGTCAAATCAGGTGGTAGATGACAGCACAAGGGGTGGCCAGTTTACATGCGTCACAAATTATTCACAGCAACTATAAGCAATTAACAGAAAAAAAAATAAACAGTACACAAATAAAAAGTAAATACCACACCACTTCTGCTAGATCACACAGGGTGTACCCTGCCTCTCACATGTTAAATGCTGGGTTGGGCTCTAGCTTCCACAAGACCCATCAGGGGACAAAACGGTATACATGATGGATGGATGGATGGATGTTTTAATCAGAATAAGTAGGGTCAGCATGCAGCCTCTCTCTGCCTCCAGGAGGATTGATGACTTTAAAAACATACAAACTCCTTCGTTTGCTAGGGGTGATGAGGACGGAACACAAAGTGAGTCAGAAACCGGATCTCAAATGAAAATACAATTTATTCTAAAACAAAGGGTTCAGGTACAGGTCCGGTGTCGACTAAAAACAAACAATAAACAGGTAACTCAAAACCAATAAACAACTAGAAGTGTCCCACGAAGGGTAACAAGTACTATAATATGCTAAACAGAAAGTCTCACCAAAAGGGTTTACAATAGCTACTATAAACAAACTGAAAATGTCCCAAACAAAACGGGTTACACGCACATGGGCGGAATTTAGCTCAGTAACAAACAAAAAGACTTCACCTAATTATAGGTATAGGTAACTCAAACTCCAATGTAATGACTTTACAGATTAAAAAACTTCACAATGCCAAGCCCACCCAGGGCAACTTCCATAACCACAGATTCGCAACACTCCCAGTCTGGCAAGCTGCGTCCCTCGGTCCACAGCTGCCTCGAGTGAAGCAGGTGACGGGGCTTAATAGGCGCACCAACAATGTTATTGGTCGGCAGCTGGCATCCCGGAAGCAGGTGGACCAATCCAGGTGGGGGTAGGGCAGCGCCAGATGAGGTTTCCAGGTCAGTCATCGGCAAGACAAGCTGCAGTCTCGTCTGGTCATTAGGCCGGCAAGCAGGCGGCCGTAACACCCTTGAAAACATGATTGGTGGTGTAGGAACCTGGAAATGTAACATTTGTAACAAACTGAGTCATGAAGTCATAAACGTGGAACAAATGCAGACACAAAGCCAATAATGTGAGACAAGTCCAGTTTCTCTGAACATCTGATGACGTTCAGCTTTAGTTTCACAGCAGTTCTCTCAGAGTTTCTGTCATACGTGTTGTTTTCTGCAGCCTGTCAGGATGTCTGATCACAGAGGAAGGCTGTGCTTCTCTGGCCTCAGCTCTGACCTCCAACCCCTCCCATCTGAGAGAGCTGGACCTGAGATACAACCATCCAGGAGACTCAGGAGTGAAGCTGCTGATGGCTGCACTGAAGGATCCACACAGACTCAGGTATGGAGAGGCTGCTGCAGCCACACAATGTCTGATAGAGGAGGAAGATCTGCAGACATTTTCTCTGTCCTTCACTCAGTCCTGCTTCATGCTGGATATGAGTGTTATATGAACCATCACACATGTAGGAGCCTTTTTTCTTTGCTCACAGCAGATATGTGAGTAGGAGAGTCTCCAAGGAGAACATCTGCAGGAACAACAGTGATAACTGTCTGTTGCTCAGAGTTTCTTCAGTCTGGAAACATCTCTGCAGGTTAAAGGGACATTCTGTCATAGAAACATCTTTTCTGTCCTCTGACCCTGGATCAGACACAGAGATGCTCCAGGAAATGTTAGCTTAGCTTAGCTTAGCACAGATATTTATAAAAGCGTGTGAACAGTCATGTTCTTGTAAAGTTCTCTTTAGAAATCGGTCCATGTGGAAATGTGCACGTGTTGATCAGACCTGTATTCCTACCTCTGTATAGATACATTTAAACACATGATGGATGAAAAGCTTCCCATGAATGATGATGCTCAGTGATTCTCCCACTTACTGGAGGCTCCTGATGCTGAATCACAGCAACAGACCCACAACATGAATTTAGATGAGACACATATAGAGCAGGAAGTATTCTGGTCCCTGAAGACTCGTTCCCTCTAGATTCTTTCATTCATGTCGTCTTCTGTTGGTGCCGGTGCTCCGTGCAACGTCACACATGAGTGTCGTTGTAGTTTTTATCAGTTTCCTTCAATTAGCTGCACACAGCTGATCACAATGATGGAGACAGTCAGTGGAGCCCCTCCCCCTGATCTGATCTGAAAAGAGGAGTTAGACAGGAAAACACAAAGTTCTTTACTTCTTCATGCTCCTGAAGTCTGGCTTAGTGTTTGATGATCTGGACTCATAATGAGGACATGAATGAAAATGACTGAGAGAGTCCACTGGATTTCTGGCCAGACTTTGTCACTATTAACCTGTCAATATTCACTCAGCAGTCACATGACTTAAATGTAGGGTTGTTTTACCAGAAAAATGTAGCATCATGCTAAGATTTCAGACCTGTTGGTGGACGGGATTCCTGTGGGACCTGGATCAGGAGTCTTCCTGTATCAGTGCTGCTGATCAGTGGTGTAAATAGATGATAAGGACCTACTGGAGCAACTAGGAGGCGGAGTAGAGCCCTACTGTCCGTTGGAATGGCTGATAACCACTGATAATGCTGCTTCAGTCATGTGATAACGGCTGGATCGGGTGCTGGGAGGAGGTGATGGAGATGGCAGTGTGTGTGTGTGTGTGTTGTGATGAAGATGATGATGTTACATCATGGTTTCCTGGTTAACGTGAAAGGACTCAGTATGTTCACAGCTGATGTTGAGGAAAGATGAGACAGACTTTCCTGAATCCTGTCACATCCTGTATTTCAGCAGCTGCAGCTCCATGTCTGAAGCCACCAGAGGCAGGTCTAACCTCTCCTCTTTCACTCAGGACTTTAGAGCTTTGATGATCCCATGCTGCTGATTCAGTAATTACTAATTCAATCATCCATCAGATGATCAATCAGCTTCAATAACAGTGTAGATGTTGGAGTCAGTAGAAGCTTGGTGATGTGGCTGCACTTCAAACTGAAATGAATCAGCAGACTGGATCAGATGTGGAAGAAGTGTGGTGAGTTGATGCTGCTGATCCCTCTGATTTGTTCCTGCTTTAGAAAGAAATGTGTTTGTGTCCCAACAGCAGCAGGATCTGCAGGAATAATGTGAGGGAACAAATCCTCAGTGTGATGATGAAGCAGCTGTTTAGTGTGCAGTAGGAAACAAGCCGTCACAGCTCCAAACACACACGATCATGGCCTCAAACAGAGTCTCTGACAGTCATTTAGCTTCATGTGGCAGGAAAGAAGCCACTTTAACATTTCCCAGCTGAGTCACACATCTGAGCTCAATCTGCTCGTGCAGAGGAGATTATTGTCAGAAGCTGATCAATAAGACTTCAGGGCAGAGAGAAGCTGCAGCTCTTGGTTTAGATCAGGAGTTTCTGCAGAGTTCTTCATCTGTGAAGAGATGAAAAGGAGAAGATGGTTGAAAGAAGAAACTGGGACTTTCACCAAAGCAGTTTTGTTAGTGTGGGTGTGGACCAATCAGCTTCCTTATTCTGCTCCTTCTAGTCTGGAGGATGCTCCAATCAAGGTGGACGTGTCCAGATGTTGGACTGTTCCTTTCTCAGTGTAGAACAAAGTGTGTATGAGAGCCATGTAATGTCCATGTTAGCATGCTCTGACCCCCTCCTCCTTTCAGAGTGGTGCCTGCTGGAGAACCATGGTTGAGACCAGGAGGTCTGAGGGAAGTGTAAGTGTGTTTTTCATTGGATTCATCACATTCAAACCATCTCACACTGTCCCATCACTCATTCATCAGTCAGCATCAAGTGTCAATAGATCAAATAACTGCAGCTGGATTGTGTTTGTTCTCTCCATCAGATTCCTGTCCACTCACCATCGACATGGACACAGTGAACGAAAACCTCAAAACTGTCTGACAACAACAAGAAGGTGACACATGTGAAGGAGCTTCAGTCATATCCTGATCATCCAGACGAGATTTGACAGGTTTCAGCTGCTGTGTGAAAATGTTCTGACTGGTCGCTGCTACTGGGAGGTCGAGTGGAGAGGAGACGTTTTTATATCAGTCAGTTACAGAGAAATCAGAAGGAGAGGAATCAGCAGAAACTGTTTGTTTGGATTCAATGATCAGTCCTGGAGTCTGAGATGCTCTGATGATGGAGGTTACTCTGTCTGGCACAATAACATAGAAACACCCATCTCCTCCTCCTCCTCCTCCTCCTCCTCCTCTGTCTCTAACAGAGTAGCAGTGTATGTTGACTGTCCTGCTGGCTCTCTGTCCTTCTACAGAGTCTCCTCTGACTCACTGATCCACCTCCACACCTTCATCACCACATTCACTCATCCTCTTCTATGCTGGATATGGGGTCTGGTTCAGTTCTGGTTCCAGGTTTGGTTCCTGGGTGTTTCTGTGATGAGTGTAAAGAGCGTGAAGGTAGCAGAGAAACTCTGACTGGTGAACAGATAGTTCAGTCTGTACATGTCTGTCTCTTTCACTCAGAAACATCTTTTCAGATTCATGGATTCAATCAGTTTGTGTGTGAAACTCTTCTAAATGATTCCTTGGAAACTTCTTCCTCTTCCAGTCCTTTAAAGATGGAAGCTGTGCTTCTTCCAGGATCCACATGTTGTTTCCAGTCAAAGCTTCACACTGAATATCAGGATGTTGTGTTCACTTCATGTCAGCTGCAGTTAGTTCCACTTCATGATGCTGGAAATGAAAATCCTCCCAGTGTTTCACTCTTAGTTTGTTTGCTTCATTCTGTCTTTATTTGGACTTTCTGAACATTTTCACATGTTGAATTAAATATTCATTTCACATCACAAATTTCATGTTTTGCTTCATTTTCACCACAAATGTTTGGCTTC
This sequence comes from Melanotaenia boesemani, assembly GCF_017639745.1. Classification (NCBI taxonomy): domain Eukaryota; kingdom Metazoa; phylum Chordata; class Actinopteri; order Atheriniformes; family Melanotaeniidae; genus Melanotaenia; species Melanotaenia boesemani. The sequence continues at coordinate 10,516,944 of NC_055683.1, read as the reverse complement.
TACTTGAAATGTAGAATTTAAAGAATTTTCATTAAAAACTTTCACATATAAATTTTATCTTTATTTTCATTCAGATTATTTTAGACTTTTTCTGAAATATTGATGTTTAATGAAAAATAAATATGATGTAATTTCTCTTTTATTTCAATTCATGTGGTTTTGATATTTTCTATCTCAAATAATTCATTTAATTTTTTATTTGTTTTTAATGTTTATTTTATTCTAGTAACACATTATAATTTAGTATTTTAGAAGTATTTAAATGTTTTTCATCATGTTTCATTTTTTGTTTCATTTAATAAGTATTAAAAAATTCTCTCTGTGTTTCACTCATCTTCAATCTTTTTCTTATGAAATGATGATGATGATGAAGAATAAGATAAATAAACCAGGTTGTTTAGTTTTTATAATAAGAACACATATAAAGCTGTTCTAACTTTATCAATGTAGAACAATGAAAGCGAAGTAAAATAGAAGAAGAATAAAATAAATGAGGCACCATAATGAGAACATGCTAGACAATTATTATTGTAAATATTAGAGGAAATAGAGCACAATAAAAGAGATTAGAAAAATGTTAAATGGTTTTATTAACTATGGGTCTAAGTGAAACATCATTTTCTGATTATTTTACTGAAAATGGTAAAAAAAAAAACGAGCAACACAAACACAAGCAGCAGCTTTAATGAGTTCTTTGTTACCGTTGGACCAAAGCTGCAGAGAAATGAATGAAAGTGGTGCCTGAAGATGATGATGAAGAAAACAATAGCAAGGAAACGTTAGCTCCATGTTTACATGTAAAGTCCATGGAAATGAGATAATAAATAAAGTAAGTAAATACAGAAATAAGACACCAGCAGACTGGAATGAATGTGACATGGGTAATACTCACAAGGTTATTCTGGGAATTTCTAAACCGTTAACACACAATCTGCAGTTTATCCTTTCATACAGGAACATTTCCAGTAAATGAAAATAGAAAAAGTTTTACCGTCGTTCAGGAGACAAAACCACCAGTTTACAAACTACAGCCCGTTTTCATGGCTTCGCACAGTTTTCTAAAATCCTGGAAAAAGTTCTTTATAAAAAAGACTGGATAAATTTATTGACAAACCAATATGTGATCAGACTGTCAGTTCGGATTTAGAAGCAACAGATCAGCATCTCTGGTGATGATGCATTTTTTTTTTTTTTTTTTTTTTTAACTTGTCCTGTCCAGCCATCATAGCAAGCAAAATGATAATCTGGGTTGCTGTATTGTACTGAACAAATTTGCTCTGCCAAGGGGAGGCCTATGGGTAAGGCTCCTCTTGATAATGTGATTAATTTATTTATTTATTTACTTTGAATCACGGAATCTATGTAATCTTGCTGGCCTGACCGGAGGGCGACAGAAAAAGATGGAAAATAGCAAAAACAGAGCAAAAAGGGAAAGAAGAAAAGGAGACAAAAAGATCACAGACAGAAGGAAAAACGACCCTTCAAATCCACACCATCACCAGACAACAAACTGTTCCACCTGTACATGAACACACCAGAAAATTTCCTACACTGTAAAAAAGAAAACTTAAATTTGTTCAGCTTAATATGATTTATAATCAAATATAACTTAAAATATTGAATTGCATCAGAAACTCATAATTGTAGTTTTTTCCAACTATCTTTGATACGTTTTCTGTGTAAAGTTGGTCTCAACAATAAATGTATGTTGGCACAACACAAAAGTTTTAATTAGACCTGATGGTAAAACATTTAGAGTCAGGCCAACTACTGTCGCTGACTGTCAACATGTTGTAAAAACGAAAAACTTAAATTTGTTCAGCTTAATATGATTTTTAATCAAACTGAACTAAAAATATTCAGTCGCATCAAAAACACATAATTGTAGTTTTTCCCACTAAATTTGATAAGTTTTCTTTGTTAAGTTCGTCACCAACAATAAATCTATGATTGCACAACAATAAAATTTTTATTAGACCCGATGGTAACTGCAGTGCGAGTCAGACCAACTACTGTCCACATGCTGTGCAAAAGAGCTACTGAGAGCTTGTTGCAGGGGTTTTTCATAGTTCCAGTTCTGGTGGTACCCTTTTAATCGTGTGCAGGCAGCATTTTCACTTTAAATACTAAAAGTTTAGTTAATTATTTATTGTAAAATCTGTTAAAATCGTGTTTTAGAGTAATGTAATACTGTAAAAAACAAAAACTTGCTTGTGTTCCCCTGAATTAGATTTTCAAAGTGAACTTGAGATGTTTAATTGCACAAGAAACTTATGACATTTGCTTGAACATCACATCACATTCCATTTATTTATTTATTTGTATTAAATTCAGATACTACTTAAATTATTTTATTAGAGTTGCAGGTTAACATTTTCCTCAAAGTGAAATAATCTGTCAGCTATCTTTTTTGGAGAGATTTTGAAACAGTATAGTAATATAGGATCATACCATTCATATTAAACTTCCCACTTTATTTTTCCCCTTTAAACAATTTTGGAAAATGATTGTACCACAATATTGGATACACAACCAGCATGTTACAGCTCAGGAGTAATGTGTCAGTTTATTTTCTATCCATGATTAATTTATTTTGTCAATTATTTCCATGTTACACGATAGTTTTGCATTTAATCCAATTAGAGATGGTTTGTACAGTGTCCCACATCCACTGTAGAATAGTATAGCACAAAAAAGCAACACCTGGAGTAACTTCATGGAAGAGACTGTGGGTTTAGTGATCTGAATTCTTGGATGGAGAAAGTATGATCTAATGATCATTTATTTCCTCTCATACTTTGTGCCAAAAGTCAGTAATAAGCAGACAAACAAAAATTAAATACATCAAAATAAAAGTTTAAAGTGATAAAATGACCTGAACAAATAACTAATTTTGAGAAAACGCAAAAGTTTTCGTTAGACCTAACTAGATCCCAGTGAAGGTCGGGCCAACAGCTGGCACTGAAACAACGGGGTCTACACCGGAGTTCTGCAGGGTTTTTTTCACTCTCCATCCACCATTTCAAGTTGCAGCCCTCGTGTGTTCGTCGAATGCTACCAGTATTTTCACTTTGACGGTGAGTACTTTTGTCGTTTAATCAATGTAAAATGCAACTTAAAGTTGTGTTTTACTAAGTTAATGTATATGGAATGTAACCGATGCCATACTGCGTGTCAACGAGGACCGCATTCAACCTAGCTTACATTCTAGCTAATACAAGCAACGTTAGCAGTAGTGGAAACGAAGCAAATCAAAACACACACACACAAAAAGTATGTGGAGGATTTTGCTAACACGCAGAACATTTCTAGTGCGCCGATATATTCTCCGAACTATGGCAACAGGTTTACTGAGCGCATTCGCGTGTATTTTGACTAAGACAGTATTTCCTGAGCTCAAGCTAGCACTGAAGCATGGGTGGAGGACAGATAACTAAATAAGTGAATAAGAATGAACCAAGCTAAATATATAAAATGTAACATCATGTTGACTTCATATTAAGGAAGGTTTTATGGCAAAACACATAATTAGTGGATTTAAGATTAAGATTAATTAAGATTTGCTGGCATGCACTTGATTGTACGGTACAAGTCAAACGTTTGGATATATTAAGTATTATTTTATTTAACCTTGATTGTACAAGCTACACATTAGACAGAGTCTTATTTACAATGTCGCCCTGGCTAGTGCACATGGAGCAGGGATGGAGGGGGAGAGAAATAAAAGCGTAAATAATTTTTGTACATTACAGTACATCATTGGAAATATAAAGCAGTATTAGTTTGTGATAAAACTTTAATTTTTAATTTGTCAAAACGTCTTTAAGTTTACTCACACTGAAATATTAAGTATACTGTGTTGATTTTGTGCACTGTTGTGTGTATATATATAGAATATTGTACAAAGCTGTAATTCGGCTCTCAGTGTTGATACTAATATAAATTATCTTCTGATTGCCAGTTACTGCATGAGGTGGGTAGACGCTGTGGTTTCATCAGCTCAAGTCAAGAGGTCTTTTGAGACACTCCATCAACTAGGCACAAAAAGAAACACTCTGGCCCTGGGTTCTTCAGTGACTGTGTGTGTACCTTCGAAAACACCTGTGCGTTAAAATCTCACCTAACCAGATCACATTGTAGGAGGTGAAAAAAGAGAGGAGACAGCAACTTTTTTTTGTGAATTGTGTGAGTTTAGAGAAATTTGTACTCAACGTACTTTTTTCACTCATCTTGGACATCATCTAAAGATCAGGAAAACTGTTCATTGCCCTTTTCTGCACTGTGATTTTAAAAGTAACAATTTTAAAAACTTTTAGCTCGCATAGAAGTAGGAAACACAAAAATACAAAGGGAATAAGAAATTGTTTTAGAAGTAATCCTGAAAAAGAAACTTTTGTGACTGAGCCTCATGTACTGACCAGTCCAGTAACTCTGAGGTAGTGGCCTTACCAAGTAGTTCAAGAGCAGATTCCAGTGAAAATGGTGGGGAAGACTTTGTAGAAGCCGAGACTATTGAACATAAACTTGCATCTCTTTTTCTGTGCATGCAAACCGTATTGCATGTTTCTAAAAGTGCAGTACAGAAAATAATTGAAGATTGAATGATATTCTGCATTTTTCTAAACAGCATTCCCACGAAAGAGTAAGACAAATACTTACTGAACACAATATTAAAGTGGATGATAGGTGTTGTTCAAGAAGTCACTGATGCAGTATTCAATGACAAATCCATTAATTGTGACGACTGAAGCAAAAGGTGTATTGTCCCACAGATCACAGGAGGAATCTTTATTTTAAAGATCATTTTTCCTGTAATTGATCCAACTGAATACATATATAAAAGAACCCACAGAAACACCTTTGTTTATGTCTCTGTTATTCCGGGTTCTGGAGAATTTATTGAGACAGCCAGATTTTTCAGAGAAATTAGTATTCAATCGAGAAGATAAACCTGGTCATTACTGGTCCTTTCGAGACGGTCGATACTTCAAAGCAAATAGACTTTTGGGTAGTGGAAGAGACCAGTATTTCTATGGGCTATACATTGATGATTTTGAAGTATGTAACCCTTTGGGAACATCTAGAAAAATTCATAAAATTACCTGCTATCTATGGGGGGTTGTGCTTAATTTACCATCAAAATTTCGATCTACACTACCCTTAATTCAGCTTGCTGCTCTTGGAAAAAGTGCTGATGTCAAACTTTTTGGTTATGAGGCATTTTTTATCCACTAATTGAGGATATCAAGTGGTCTTGAAAGAGATGGAGTGTATGTTGAAGTTCTAGATAAGTTTGTCAAGGGAACAGTATTTTGTGTCTGTTGCAGATAACCTTGGGGGCTCATAGTCTTGCAGGCTTTTCTGAATCTTTTAATGTAGAAAAATTTTGCAGATTTTGTTGCCTTAATCGTCACCAAATAGGAACTGTTGAAGCACGGGATTTTCCATTAAGAACTGTAGAACAACATGATCAGTTTGTGCCAGAGTTGAAATCCAGTGATAAAGACAGTGTGAATGGTGTTAAAGGTGCTGTGCTCTAAGTGAACATTTGTCCTACTTTCACCAGTCACCGGGTTCCCCCCTGATATTTTGCATGACTTCTTTGAGGGTGTCATTCTGTTGAATTATGTTTGTGTCTTAAAGATCTAATTAAAAAAGGATTTATTACACTTGATGGACTGAACAGCCGCATAAAATTATTCCCATATAAATTTTCTGACAAAGTTAACAAGCCACAACAAATTACAAAGGCCAGCTTTGAAAGGGCAAGAATAAGTGGCAATGGACATGAAAATGGACACTTTTACGTTTGCTTCCTCTTCTGATTGGGGTAGTATTCCAGAACAGGAGGCCTCATGGAAATATTAATGGACCTTAAGGAAATTGTTGAGATTGTTCTGTCCACTACTCTGTCAGAGGAAATTCTGTGCTACTTGGAGAGTAAAATATCTGACCACCGGAAGCTACTGCTTGACACCTTTCCTGACTTTAAGGTGTCTGCCAAAACACCACTTTATTGAACATTATGTACATCTCATAGCTGCTTTGGACCTCTTGTGACTTGTGACTATTCGATTTGAGTCGAAGCACAGCTTCTTCAAAAAAGTGGTGCATGATTTCTCAATTTCAAGAATGTGCTTCTTACCTTGTCTTCTAAACATCAGCAAATGATGGCGTACTACCTTGATGGACAAGATCTGTTCAAACCTAAACTGCATGTAAGCAATGTTGACACAGTTAATACAACAATCATTGGAAGAAAAACTTAGGAAGGTGATTGAAAAGAAGTTCATAATCAAGATACAGTGTCCCTTGCAAAAGATGTCTATATATACGGAACTCTGTATACAAGGGGCATGATTGTTTCGGCTGGACAATGCAGTGGATTACCGGAGTTCCACAAAATACTGAACCATTGTTGTCAACTTTGAGAAAGTTTGTGTTTTGTCACTTCAAAGCTCTCCTCTTGGTTCATGGAACATTACAGGTCTTATGAAGTTCATTGACAATGGCTATGCAGATATAGAAATCCTGGAGACAAAGGATTGAATGATTACCACCCATTGGCTGCATATACAGTAACTGGAAAGTTGATGGTGACCGCAAGGACTTGCCTACTGCACTAAATGACATGGTATGTTGTATTTTACGTGATTAATACATTTGACTGCACTTTTTGTATATACTGCATATAATGAAAGTACTTTGACATCCTTCCTAACAACAGCTATCACTCTCTGGAACAAAGATTTCTACTTCATGATCTGAGTAATTATTTTGTTAAAAAAAACAAACAAAAACAAAAAAAAACACAGACCCAAAACAAAAAACTTACTACAACACTGAAATTTCCTGTGATAAAGTATTTTTCATTGCATTTAATATAAAACTTATTGGCTAGTACACACTGAAAAGTGGATTTTTGTTTACACTGATCAACCATGAAATATGGAGGTTTTATTGTTTCATAGAAAGTATAGTTTGTTATATTGTCATTTTGTCTTGAATGAGTTTTCCTTGATCTGTATAATTGTGTTAAATAACTGTTCATTCTACTTCACTTTCAGTAGTGAATGAATATATGTAAGCCTAAGTTTAAAACCAGTCACAATTTTTATTTTTAAAAAATTTGTTTCTTTATAGGCTTTGTTACTTCGAGTACACATCAACCCAAAACTTGTCCGGAAAGTCCACCTAACTGCAACCCTGAATCTGTCCAGCAGCTTCAAGATGAACTTAGAGAAAAACTTCAACTTGAAGGTGAATTCTGCTTGCAATATGAAGACCAGATTTGGTAACGCACTTTGCAATTTACTGGAAATTGCTGAGTTGCCTTCAGAAAGAGCTGTCTTACACATTCTTTGGAATAAGGAATCACAGGGGCCGTCTCAAGCATCTGACATCTCTTCCCTTGATACAGCCAGTGTCAGTTTCAGCAGCCTCCTCCCACAGCTCATCTTCGATTATTCGGAACATTATGTGAGACTATTCACAATGGCCCACACCATTTCCGGTACCCACTTCTCATATGATGTTGAGTTAAGGCTTCGTAAGGCCAATGATGTTTATGCAAAAACTGGTAAAGGATTAAGTGTAACAA